>NW_027417841.1:0-50201 GCF_009905375.1 Apium graveolens | reverse complement strand
GTGATGATGTGGAAGAAAGAAGTAAGGAAAGAAAGGAATGGCAGAAAGGGAACAGAAAGAAAGGCCAATGCAAAAGGAAGATGTATATGAAACTGAAGAAACCCAATCAAATCCAAACCTCCTTCTATTCTTGAACCCATTGTGCCTGGACCCCTTCATAAACATCCATGGTGAAACAATCACTCCTAAGGAGGAACCAATGATTGGGACACCATCAAATTGCCCACTTTCTTAACCACTTCTCCACCATCAAGAACAGAAAAGAAAAATCAAATCAACACCCCTCTAACCTCAATCAAATTCACTCAGAAGTCTAAGCCTAAGCCACAAACCTCAAAGGATGATTATGTTCACATTTGTGACATAAAGGAATTTACAGACATTGAACTCTATCTGGATGAGCTGGAGGAAGTAAGGGGAATAGATGCCTACAGACAGCTTCCAGAAAGACTAGTGTTCAAATATAAAGGAAATGGGGAAAGGACTTGGCCTCTTTACAGAATTCTGAATGAAGGCTATTCTACCTTGGTTAGAGTCTACTCAGCTATAAAAAGGGATTTTGGCTTTACCAGAACTGCCAAAACTGAGATTCTCAACAAGATTGCCAGCATAAGGAAAACTTGGTGGGAGCCCAATGCCTTGCCTAGAACATTACTCATCCTAGAGAGATGAATTACAGTTCATAAATCACCTCATTGGTTGATGGAGTTCAGATATAAAAGGAGTCAAAAAAAATTTCAGACTTGAAGATCAGCTCAAGATTGCCAGTAATGAAACTCTCAAGGATATGCAATCTAAGTTGGACATCAATGAAGAAGATGAAGCTGAATTCTACAGACAACTCCAACTCCAAATAGAGGAGAATGACAGAAGGCTAGGGAAGAAAATAAGAGATCAAAGGAAAAGAAATTAATCTACTCAGGCTAAAGGAGCACCCTTCGAAACAATGTAATTCTTCAATACTATCTCAGTATGCACACTTTTGCAGCACTTTTGAATTTCTACTTTATTCAGTTCATATGTTTGATAAGTGTTTTGTTATCATCAAGTTAAACCCAAATTTATGCCTACAGTTCTAATAGACATAAATAAGGGGAGATTGTTAGGAATATGTGTATTAGTTTGATGATAAGTTAAACAAAACACTTAAGTAGAAATCTAGTGTTAGTAGCCTCAACGGATAAGACCATTTTGGCTATCCGTTGAAGGAGTAGCTTTACTTAAAAATAAGTTTAGTATTGTAGCACATTTCATTTTCTGTATTTAAATTGTAATTCTTAGATGTTGTGGGAAATTATCAGTCATGTGGCTACTAGTGGATATGCAAATAGGAGGGCTAATTGTAAATATTTCATGCCTTGTAATTTTGTATAAGTGAAGTAGTATCAACTGATATTAAAGGCCTTCAACGGATGAGAAACAAAGCTTCAACGGATGTCTCTAAAGCTTCAACGGATAACATCCATCAACGGATGAGTGCTTCAACGGATAAAGCTCCAACTGCTAATTCATCACGGATAAAGCTTCAATGGATAAAGTCATCAACGAATGAAAGCTTCAACGGATGCTTAGTTCAATAGCAGTTGATAGTGACAATTCATAAGCTGACAGAGGCACATGGGTTGACAGAGACAAACTGGAATGTGGCAGCCTCTAGGAGGAATCAAGAAAATGCAGCATTTCCATTCTGGTGCAAACAAGGAAGTATTCAAAGATTCACAGCTAAACCTAAATTGCATTGGATAGAGAAATGAAGAAGAAACATGTAAAGAATCTTTAATTGTATTTTACAGCTTTTGTCTTCACTTGTAAACTTGGTGATATATAAACCAAGTAGCAGCTAGTAATTAGAGTATGAATTTTCCTGAGCTGTTTAGAAAAATCCAGAGAGAAAATCATCTAGTTTGTACTAGGACGCAGCTGTGATTTAATTTTTTGAATCACAGATTTTCTGAAATAACACATCTCTGGTGGAACAACAAATCCACCAGAAAAGTTTTTAAGTTCTTTGTGTTCTTTACATTTATGTTTGAATATATATCTGTCTAAATTAGCTTCAAGCAATTCACACACATTTGCTCACTAAAACACTTAGCCTTAGAAACTGCACAAAACTTGAAAAAGTTTTGAGATTTACATTCAACCCCCCTTCTGTAAATCTCATTGTTAGTCCACTGGGAATAACATATATAAACCAAGTGTAGCAAGTAGAAGATTTAAAAAAAACTTAGCAAGTATAATTTTCAAAGAGATAGATAAAGCTACATATGTTAAGAATTTCTCTGTAAATTAGTTTGTTCACTTGTAAGCAGCTGTGTGCTATTCAAGCATCACAGAGTTCTCAATCTGATATATATATATATATTTATTTATTTAAATCCACCAGAAAGTTTTAAAGCTTTGTGTTTTATACTTAGTTTTTTTATTTCTATTATTCTTCCATTCCGCATTAATGCAAATCAAACAATGTTATATATTAAGTTAGAACATTTTTAAAATCTCAAAAAGAAGGCAGAATTACATTTAACCCCTCTTCTGTAATTCTTGTTGTATTGTTTGGGAATAACAATTGGTATCAGAGCAAACTTTTGAAGTACAAAGAGTGTAAAGATCACAACAATCAACAAGATGAACAAAAATGATGTTGGAGTTAAAATTCCATTTCTAGAAAAAGATAACTATCACCACTGGAAGGTAAAGATGCACCTACATCTTCTTTCTCAAGATGAAGCTTATGTGGATTGCATTAAAAGAGGTCCTCATGTCCCTATGAGAGCTGCTACAGGGAATGAACCATCAGTTCCAAAACCTAGGCATGAATGGTCTGATCCAGACATTAAACAAGTCAGAAAAGATAAGAAGGCCATGAACATACTGTTTAATGGTGTTGATGGTGATATGTTTGACAATATCATTAACTCTAAAACAACCAAAGAGGTTTGGGACACAATACAGATTATTTGTGATGGTACTGAGCAAGTAAGGGAGAACAAGATGCAACTCTTGATTCAGCAATATGAGCATTTCCACTTTGAAGAAGGTGAATCACTCACTGATATTCTCAGTAGGTTTCAAAAACTACTGAATGCTCTAAAACTGCATGGAAGAGTCTATCAAACAAAAGACTCTAACCTCAAGTTCCTTAGATCTCTCCCAAAGGAGTGGAAACCAATGACAGTCTCATTGAGAAATTTACAAGATTACAAGGAGTTCACCTTGGAAAGACTGTATGGCAACCTAAAAACCTATGAGCTTGAAATAGAGCAAGTGTAAAGATAGAGAAGGGAGGGAAGAAGGGAGGATCTATTGCACTAGTTGTTGAGTTTGAGAAGGAGAAAGAGATGAATGTGGAAGCTGTTGAATCTACATCAAAGGTCTGTGAAAGCAAGGGTGTAACACCCCCAAATCCGGGGTCGGGGATCCGGGTTGTCACGAGTTTCCATTTCCCTTAATAACACCCAATCTTAATAATTACTCAACTACTCTGTACTGTGACCCCACAATAAACACACACACCACACATTATAGTCTCAGAGATGAACATCCAAAAATAACCACAAGTCATTTTATTCCACAATTATCTGCCAATACACCTTAAAAGGTTTTCTGAATAAATTTACATTTCTTTGCCATTATTACAATTCATAAATATACATAAATCTGGTACATCAAAAGTTGAAAGCCTAGCCTATTGGTAGTTCCTACCTCAGCTACAGCGACATCAACGCCTATAGGAAACTGCGGAATGTTTCCTATCCGCTCGCGAATTGGGAGCTTGGTCCTGTTCATCTTGCCTATCTGATGTTGTGTGATGAAAGAAGAAAGCAAGGGTGAGCAGCAAGCCCACCAAAATAATATGTATAATGATTAACAATATATGAGCCTTCTCATAGTACTCATGAAAGTCTTGGTCAAAAGAAATGAACCAAGTTTGATATTTTAATGCGATGAAGTCGCAAAATATTTAGTATATATACATATATACTTTTCAAAATCTTGGAAGTCCTCTTCCATGCATAATATACACAAAGTTCCAGTTTATAACTGTATAAAAATATCGTTGCAAGGTGATCTAATATATCTAACCTTGTCTCAACGTTTTTCTGAAAATCTTTGTCATACATAAGATAATCATTTACTAGATATAAGTTTAAAAGATGAAGTTACAAGATACTCCAATATACTTATATCTTTTTCCAAATACTACTTGAACTACCACATACTACTTGAACTACCACATACTACTTGAACTACCACCGTTCAAGTTATAATTAACTTCCAAAGTTCATCACACTGATGAGACTACAAGATAAGACTTGAATAGATTCAATCTTTGAAATATTTTGAAGAAAATGAAGTTATGATATACTTCATTAAGTCCCGATATATATATATATATACACCTATATATATACATACGTTTCCTGAAAACCTCTGTCATGTAAAGTATGAACAGAATTGCAATATCCAATAAATTTGGAAAGAAAAGAATTTTGGCATAAACCTGATATCTTGCTGATCAGGCAAAGATACCGATAAGTAACCTTTTCTACTAGTAGATGGACGAATTCCCCACTGGTCATCACCCTGGTCGCAATAGGACCTTATGCTGGACTGCCACTCAGCCACTTATGCATTTGATGGACTCCCACTGAGCCACTTACACTATCATGGACGCCCACTGAGCCCATGTTGCTTATGCCGACTCAATAGATGGACTTACTTCCCGAACGTTGGGTAAGTAATCAATTCATTTACCAAAACAGCAACCTCGTTGCGAATATAAAATACACCACTGAGCCGGATTCCCCAGGTTTTGAGCGAATATTTAAATCCCCTTTGAAAGGAAGATCTTAAATATAAAAATGAGTTTTGGGATCCGCTCTAACTTTTAAAAATCATTTTGAAGACTCGAAAACATTTTTAAGAATGTTTGGAGTAATACTGATTTATTAAAATAAATCAGTCCCGATATGAAAGAAATATCTGAATATTATTATTTAAATAATATTCCCATAAGAATAATTGAGGTAGAAGTTGGAAAACTTATACTTGAATGAATAGCAAATAATCAAAGATATACTTATACGAAAGTAATATCTTTATTTGAATAATCAAAAATAAGTTTGATTATCGACACCTTATTCTTTAATACAATAAAGAATATTATTAAGTAATAAGCGGAGTCATAATACCTCGAATGAATACTATAAATAATATTCATAAAATAAAGGAGTCATACATCCTCAAATGAATATCCAAGTAATATTCAATAATAATATAAACTGAGTCATAAGCCCTCGAATGAATATTCAAATAATATTCAAATAATAAAATAAACTGAGTCATAAGCCCTCGAATGAATATTCAAATAATATTCAAATAATAAAATAAACTGAGTCATAAGCCCTCGAATGAATATTCAAATAATATTCAAATAATAAAATAAACTGAGTCATAAGCCCTCGAATGAATACTCAAATTAATATTCAATTAAGTAAAATAAAGGTATCGAATAAACCTTATTCGATCCATAGTTTTAAAAACTATATCCATATATATATAAATATATATATATATATATAATATACTCGGGAACATCGACTCCCGGTTTAGAAATATGTTCACCTTTTATCCCCTATACTAAGGGTATACGCAACTACTTGCTTATTTCTAGCATAGGTATTATGCAACTATAAGCATTGAAATCAACAGATAGATAACCAGATTACGAAACAGACATGCATATATACCATATCAGCATGCTCCAATATATCGCAAAATTTGCTAATAACAATCATGCACTATCACAAGATAATGCATATACATATATTTACATCATAACAACAGTATATCGGGTAGAAAACTTGCCTGAGCGACTGGGGGTTACGAATGGCTCGGGACGAGTCTGGTAACCTATAAGCAACAAGTAAGTTGGAATTAAACCAAAGTCACTTGTAAATCTATACTCTAACCAACTCAGACTCTAACGCTCGTTTGCGCTTAACGATTTACTTAAGTCGCTCGAGTACCCTCGGCTCCACCATTTTTAATAATTTACCCATTACGAGTTTTAAGGCGATTCTTTCGCGAGTGTCTTATCAACTTCCTAACACACTCTACATAAATGTTTCATGCTCCAATTAGTCATTTAAGGGCCTTAACCAAGGTTTCAAAGTAAGGCGAGGGGTAAAGGTTCGTTCGCAAAACACCGTTACTTAAAACGGTCGTTTCTCCTAAACCGTACATCGGATTCAAGCAAACCACATATCAAAACGAAGCTTGAAACATAACCTATCTAAGCATGGAAGTGGTTAGTTTATAGAAGTGGGTGTTCGGGTCCAACAGTTAATCACAAAACAGTTTATAGAAAATCGGGCATTACGACGGCTATAACCTAACTATTTCCAAAGTTTAAACTACACCAAATCATCACCAATTCAACAACAATCCAACATCCATCAACATCAAACTAAACCCATTCATCTAAGCACTATTATCATCCAAACAAACCAAACTTAAAACTAAGGGTTCAAGAGTTTATACCTTCCTTGGAGAGTGGGTAGTCACTAACAAGCCTCTAGGAACCTTGATCTATGCTTAATCAACCTTAAGCTTTCATGAAAATCAAGAAAATCAAAGTAAGTTACTATTCACTACTATTCATCATCATCTTTGATGAGTGGATTAGCTATGCAAACCATGGAATCTTGATCTTAAACTCATGGTATAACTAAGTTATGAAATATAGGATCCAAGGAAACAAACCTTGTAATTTTCCATGGCCTAGAACTTGAGTTTTGAAAATCTATTTCTTCATTTCTTGAAAAGGCCGAATGGAAGAAGAAAGAAATGGGGGAGAGATTTTGCTTGCTTGTCTTGCCTTGATATTTGTGCAAAGAATGCATGGTTGTGGTTAATTATTGGCTAAATATCTTGTTTTCACTTGCTTATGTCATTGCTTGCATCACTACTTTGCCACATGTCTCATTCTTGTGGTGTGATGATGTCACCTTGCTTCTAACCACATGTTTTAGCTTATATTAGAAGCTTCCTTCTCATGTTACTTGCATGTGCTTGCCCCTTGGACGTTTATTTGTTTTACGGTTCGCTTAACTCTCTTTCTCGTTGATCGTTTGAGGGATCATACCCGGGATCTTATTACTTGGGTTCCCTTAACCTTTCTCAATACATTATATTCCTTTTTATAATCCTCTCTTATAATCCTTAAATTTAAATCCCTTTAATCATGTTACCTTATACTCAATTCTTTCGGTATCTGGTGGATTTTCGAGAAAAATCAAAGTGTTCGGAATTGGATTCTGACGATCTTTACATACACTTATTTACTTTATGGAATACTAATACGATCTTAGAATATCCATAACAGAACCCCTACATAGTGTGGTATGAAAAGTTTTCTCATTCAGCAAAAACACTATTCATAAGGGTTTCAAAAATTTCCAAAAATTGGGGTTATTACAGTATCCCCTCCTTAAAAGGATTCCGTCCCGGAATCAGATAGAAAATGAATAGGGATACTCTCTTAGCATTGCACTTTCTAACTCTCGAGTAAATTTTCCCACATTGTGGTCCTACCACCAAACTCTGCCTAGTTTGATAATCCTTCTCCTAAGCACTTGTTCCTTTTCACTCTATAACCCTTCCTGGTTGCTCCATATAGGTTACGTCTGGTTGCATGTCTATGCACTCATATGCCCCTATTTGTCTGGCATCCGAATTACACTTCCTTAACATTGATATGTGGAACACGCTATGAACTTACTACATGTTCGGGGGTAGGGCTAGCTCATATGCTAACTTCCCAAGACGTCTTAATATATCCAAGGGTCCAACAATTTGTGGACTTAGCTTTCCTTTCTTTCCGAACCTCATCAATCCTTTCCAAGGGATACCTATAACATTTCTAGGTCCCCTATTTCATACTCTTTGTCCTTTCGAGTCAAATCAGCATACCTCTTATGTCAATCTTGGGTTACTACCAGCCGTCCTCTGATTAGATCTATTATATCCATGGCCCTTTGGGCTACTGCGGGTTCGAGCATCTTGCGCTCTACAACTTCATCCTAATATAAGGGAGATCGACATTGTCTTCCCTCAAGGATCTCATAAGGCGACATCTCGATAATGACATATGATCTATTATCGTAAGAAAACTTAATCCGTGTTAAGTGATCATTCCAAATTCTTTCAAGTCTATTGCACAGACTCTTATTATAGCTTTTAGCATTAGAGCTTTTGCTTCTTAATACCTATTCTTTTCCAGCTCGTAATCGCTACTACCTTCCGTTTCTAATATTATACTGGTTATACTTTTGCTTGTTAGCGCTCTATAACCTTTTAATAACCACGTCAACCTTAGTATCACGAATGTGCTTCCATTCTGAATACCACCATAACTTTACTACTCCTTTTCAGATGTTTCTATTTCCCAAAGTTTGATCAATCATATAGAAGTAAAGGAATTTGTTGAGAGATCACTATGATCATGAACACTTGTTATATCGCATAGTTAGTACAGAAGGTGGCCAGCCTTTAGTACTTGACAAGCAATTAAACAATAGATGGTATCCTACTAGGCTTCTATCACACAGATAGATAGTCATTCGGCAATACCTCCCCTTTCTGAAAGGGTTGTTCTTCTCAGCTTACATGAAATGAAAAGAAGAGAAAAGAACGAATTGAAGAGAATTGTATATATGAAAAAAAATATACTGCCACAAAATATCTGGCTTGGAACCTACCTCTGAACTATAGAGGTTTGTCATAGGAGAACGAAACATATGAGTATTTATATCAACATCAAGTATTATAGCATCGTATTTCACATGCCTAAATATTTACTATTCCGTCCATCATTCTATGGACCCATGCTCTTCCTCGAGCTTATACACAATCACCTTTGAAACTCCCTCGATTTCGAAAATCGAACCTGGGATCTCATTCTAGACATCATCGTTACTAGAGTTCTATGCTTGCACCACAACCTTCCTCGTATAATAATATGACTCTCTATTGATAAGAAAGAATAAATATACAATAGGTAGATACTCTACTTAATTAGTCTATCAATGATAACTTATACACTACCACGACCCGATTAGTGGTACTCAATCTCAACACCCATTCCAATACAACTCTCACGGTTGTAATCAGCTCAATACTCGCAGAATCATTGCTGCCTTACTATGGTCCACCACTGACCTACTGTAGTCATTCATTTTCCATGAAGTCTTAATAGCTAACCATACGGAGTCCATACATGTTGTATCAAATCCTTCTAAGGAGGTAACATAATCACCATTTATGATTCATGAAGAACACTCCTGATCCTGACATACATACATGACATGAAGCAGATAAAATTGCAGAAGAGTTTCAATCAAAGCAACGATAGCAGGTTAATACCATTCTAAATCATATGCCTTAAATAGAAGACCTACTCAAAGGTTCGTCTAGTCCTTTTTGAAACATGGTCCTGGCTTATCTCAAGATAGGACCTTCTAAGATAGATAGCCCGTTCATGGCGATTACACGAATTAAACCTTTACCAACTACTATTACGGTTGGGTATTGCACAGTCATCAGAAGGAATGTCAATCTTCCAAACCATAATACAACCTTCACAGCTTTAACCATCATCACTGTATTCTTTTGGCACAAGCACCTATAATTATCCTCTTACCTTTAAAGTGTCGGCCACCTCTTTGGCCTTTCCTGATAGTACAATTTCCTTACAGTCAATGTCATTTTAACCACCTCCAAATAATTTTCTACCTCATTTCAATCACAGCTTATGTGAAGATGTTTTCTTTAAAATCAGATGGGTAAAAAAAAATATCACCATTTTTCCATAAGTTATTGCCTCAGTCTTTAGAGGCTAATCACTGTCAAGACTGACTCTCAATCATACTTAGAACATTTTTTATCCTAGGCCCTAATTGCCCTGAACAATTTCGACCATTACTGGTTCGATCCATACTTTCTCGTGGTGTAACACGTGCCCCACTTGGCATCATTATAATTACGACACATTTCCTTTATCAACATTTCTATTCTGGAGAATTTTGAATATTACCTTTCTCCTTGTAAAACCTCTAAGGTTATCCTTGAATCGTTCCTCCTGTATTCCCTAGATACAGGGCATATCAAAATACCATTTACTAATACTAAAACCATTGTCTATATACTTCTGAAAAATTTCTCCACTGATCCTTAAAGGTCATTATTACCTTAATCCTTTCCAAATCATACTGTCAAAACTCATACTGTCCCTATTAAGGGTGAAATGCCAACCTTTATGCATTCCCCTAGGATTCATTTTAAGTTACCGATGTTCTATTCTTAATTCCACCTTTAAAAGGTACCTGCATCCTTCCATGGATAAATCAAGTCATATATCCCTGATAAGGGTGTCTGATTCAATCATTCCCACCTCGATAGTATATGCTAATTTCACAATAACATCTGTATACAAAATGAGGTTAATCAAAATGGCCTCCAAAAGATAACAACGGTTATCCGCTTTTCTTGCCTAATCTGGTAACGATAACAAGGATGTTCTGGAAGATATTGGTCGTGTTCAACGTGAACTTCTTCTTAATAATTCCTTATTTACTTTTGTTGTTTATCTCAACAGTCACCTCAATGTTGGGATATCTTTCATATCTGGCGTCTCCCTTTCTGGGTATCATGCCACTGGTCTTACACTTCACCTTCTTGAAGGTCACTTCCTTCATCCAATTTTCTTAATTTCTTACTTTCTTGTCTCCTCAGTCTATCCGCGTCTCATTATTTATCCTTCGAATTATCTCAAGGTTTCCTCGAATCTTCCCAACTTACAGGGGATAAAATATATGTATCTCTTATGCCCTCAACCATCAATTTTAACTCATGGTGAATCACCCTCATCCTGACGATTACATACTCTTCTATTTCTATTTCTACAAGTCTTTAGGGTTTCCTCATACCCAACTCCCTTATCATTCCTCAAACTCTATTGCCGTTATATTCCTTTCTCTTATCATTATTTCATGAACCAACACAACATAAGCATTGATTTCAAACATCCCGTCATTCTGGATTCGTGTCTTCAGAACGAATCTTGACAACTTTTACATCTTAGATTCATAATTCATCATACTCGTCTGCCTTTGTTCTGGCTCTAAAGCTTTTACATTATCTCCTTATCTTTGGGAATTACTTTCCCGAAAACAATTGACTGAACTTAAATCAGTTTATTATAATCTCTTGCTCCGTGCCTTCCTTGGCTTTTCACCAGCGGGTGGTCTCTCTCTTAGGAGGGTAAGTGACAAAAACAGTCTTTTGTGGTTCTTCAATCATTTTGAATCTCAAATGATTCCTATATTTCCTTTAGCTAGGCTCTTGCCTCGGCTAGGTCAGCTTGTTCCTTGGAACTCTGAGAGCTTAGCGACTTAAAGGTCATGAAAGAATTTCCTACCGCATTGTTTCCTCAAGGTGGTGGTTGGGGATAATAGTCTAAGTTCTTTTTAGACAGGTCCATGAATTGCCGTATAGGAGTACCGTCTCGGGTCTCCTTTCCTTACTTGACTTTCTGTTTCATTAGTATGAAATGTTTCATCCTTCTCCCATACTTGGGGTTATCTTATACGTTAAAATCCTCATTTTCCACTTCATTATGTTATGGGTTCCTTCTATCTTGATGGCGTCCTCCCTGACTATCACATTCAGTGTTTGCCCTTAATCTTATTCCTTGAACTATGACTTTCATCTAAGATCTCATCTTTAAGCTCTTGAACATTTGGAACCCAAATTCTATAGGAATACCTCATTATTCCCTTATCATCTTTCTCGGTATTAATCTCATATCTATTTGTTGGCTCTCTGCCTTCATTCATCAATTTTTCTGGCACAATATGTTCTTTTCCGATAATTCGGTCTGTATTGCAATCTCAAACAGCTTTTCGGTACCGGCTCCGGTTACCTTCACTTCTATTTCCATTTTCTCAAAATCTCTTATAACTCTCCCAAAGACATTATCATCTTGAGTCTCTCCTTTCTACTAAGGGCATCAGCCACCACATCGGCTTTCCCTGAATGATAAAGAATCTCTCAATCATAATTCTTGATTAGCTCTAACCGCCTCCTCTGGCGTATGTTGAACTCTCTCTACGGGAAAATGTACTAGAGCACTTATGGCTTAGGTAAATCTCGCTCTTCTCTCCATACAAGTAGTGCCTCTAATATTTAGGGCAAAACTATTGCCACGAGCCCAAGCTCATGGGTGGGGATATCGAATTTCATATTACCTTAATTGTCTTGACGTGTACGCGATTACCTTACCGTGCTGCATAAGCACGCCCTTGTGCAAAGCGTCACTACACTTCACAAAATCTCCTTTTCCACCCGGCAACACCAGCATAGGGGTCGTCACCAACCTTTGCTTCAGTTCTTGAAAGCTGTTCTCGCATTTCTCTGTCCATTCGAACTTCTCAGTCTTACGAGTAAGCCACGTTAAAGGGGGATACTATCTTTACAAACTTGAACGAACCTCCGGTAGTGATCGACCAATCCTACCTCTGGTAGTCGACCTAACCATGGTCATCAATTCATCAGTGGTCCTTTATTCATTCTTGTCAGGATCCTCCATGGGATCCTCCTCAGCAACTATCCCTTCTAGGACAACATCCTCAACCGCTATATCCTCAATATCAACATTATCCGGTCCTGCATTAGGACGCTCCATCGGATCCACAATCTAATCTCCAATAAGTAATAAAACATCATCACATTGTTGCTCCGCAACCTCAGGGTTCGGAGTCCCGCTACCATATACGATAACGAACTACGCTTCTATCACGATATTTATAAGGGTTCCCATAAGGGTTTTAACTGTCGGTGCTACGTTAGGTAGCCCGACTATGAACTTGGCAAGAGTTCTTATTATCTTAACGTCACATCATCTCTGAGGTTTATAACGCTTAGCTCTGATACCATTTCTGTAACACCCCCAAATCCGGGGTCGGGGATCCGGGTTGTCACGAGTTCCATTTCCCTTAATAACACCCAATCTTAATAATTACTCAACTACTCTGTACTGTGACCCCACAATAAACACACACACCACACATTATAGTCTCAGAGATGAACATCCAAAAATAACCACAAGTCATTTTATTCCACAATTATCTGCCAATACACCTTAAAAGGTTTTCTGAATAAATTTACATTTCTTTGCCATTATTACAATTCATAAATATACATAAATCTGGTACATCAAAAGTTGAAAGCCTAGCCTATTGGTAGTTCCTACCTCAGCTACAGCGACATCAACGCCTATAGGAAACTGCGGAATGTTTCCTATCCGCTCGCGAATTGGGAGCTTGGTCCTGTTCATCTTGCCTATCTGATGTTGTGTGATGAAAGAAGAAAGCAAGGGTGAGCAGCAAGCCCACCAAAATAATATGTATAATGATTAACAATATATGAGCCTTCTCATAGTACTCATGAAAGTCTTGGTCAAAAGAAATGAACCAAGTTTGATATTTTAATGCGATGAAGTCGCAAAATATTTAGTATATATACATATATACTTTTCAAAATCTTGGAAGTCCTCTTCCATGCATAATATACACAAAGTTCCAGTTTATAACTGTATAAAAATATCGTTGCAAGGTGATCTAATATATCTAACCTTGTCTCAACGTTTTTCTGAAAATCTTTGTCATACATAAGATAATCATTTACTAGATATAAGTTTAAAAGATGAAGTTACAAGATACTCCAATATACTTATATCTTTTTCCAAATACTACTTGAACTACCACATACTACTTGAACTACCACATACTACTTGAACTACCACCGTTCAAGTTATAATTAACTTCCAAAGTTCATCACACTGATGAGACTACAAGATAAGACTTGAATAGATTCAATCTTTGAAATATTTTGAAGAAAATGAAGTTATGATATACTTCATTAAGTCCCGATATATATATATATACACCTATATATATACATACGTTTCCTGAAAACCTCTGTCATGTAAAGTATGAACAGAATTGCAATATCCAATAAATTTGGAAAGAAAAGAATTTTGGCATAAACCTGATATCTTGCTGATCAGGCAAAGATACCGATAAGTAACCTTTTCTACTAGTAGATGGACGAATTCCCCACTGGTCATCACCCTGGTCGCAATAGGACCTTATGCTGGACTGCCACTCAGCCACTTATGCATTTGATGGACTCCCACTGAGCCACTTACACTATCATGGACGCCCACTGAGCCCATGTTGCTTATGCCGACTCAATAGATGGACTTACTTCCCGAACGTTGGGTAAGTAATCAATTCATTTACCAAAACAGCAACCTCGTTGCGAATATAAAATACACCACTGAGCCGGATTCCCCAGGTTTTGAGCGAATATTTAAATCCCCTTTGAAAGGAAGATCTTAAATATAAAAATGAGTTTTGGGATCCGCTCTAACTTTTAAAAATCATTTTGAAGACTCGAAAACATTTTTAAGAATGTTTGGAGTAATACTGATTTATTAAAATAAATCAGTCCCGATATGAAAGAAATATCTGAATATTATTATTTAAATAATATTCCCATAAGAATAATTGAGGTAGAAGTTGGAAAACTTATACTTGAATAAATAGCAAATAATCAAAGATATACTTATACGAAAGTAATATCTTTATTTGAATAATCAAAAATAAGTTTGATTATCGACACCTTATTCTTTAATACAATAAAGAATATTATTAAGTAATAAGCGGAGTCATAATACCTCGAATGAATACTATAAATAATATTCATAAAATAAAGGAGTCATACATCCTCAAATGAATATCCAAGTAATATTCAATAATAATATAAACTGAGTCATAAGCCCTCGAATGAATATTCAAATAATATTCAAATAATAAAATAAACTGAGTCATAAGCCCTCGAATGAATATTCAAATAATATTCAAATAATAAAATAAACTGAGTCATAAGCCCTCGAATGAATATTCAAATAATATTCAAATAATAAAATAAACTGAGTCATAAGCCCTCGAATGAATACTCAAATTAATATTCAATTAAGTAAAATAAAGGTATCAAATAAACCTTATTCGATCCATAGTTTTAAAAACTATATCCATATATATATAAATATATATATATATATAATATACTCGGGAACATCGACTCCCGGTTTAGAAATATGTTCACCTTTTATCCCCTATACTAAGGGTATACGCAACTACTTGCTTATTTCTAGCATAGGTATTATGCAACTATAAGCATTGAAATCAACAGATAGATAACCAGATTACGAAACAGACATGCATATATACCATATCAGCATGCTCCAATATATCGCAAAATTTGCTAATAACAATCATGCACTATCACAAGATAATGCATATACATATATTTACATCACAACAACAGTATATCGGGTAGAAAACTTGCCTGAGCGACTGGGGGTTACGAATGGCTCGGGACGAGTCTGGTAACCTATAAGCAACAAGTAAGTTGGAATTAAACCAAAGTCACTTGTAAATCTATACTCTAACCAACTCAGACTCTAACGCTCGTTTTGCGCTTAACGATTTACTTAAGTCGCTCGAGTACCCTCGGCTCCACCATTTTTAATAATTTACCCATTACGAGTTTTAAGGCGATTCTTTCGCGAGTGTCTTATCAACTGCCTAACACACTCTACATAAATGTTTCATGCTCCAATTAGTCATTTAAGGGCCTTAACCAAGGTTTCAAAGTAAGGCGAGGGGTAAAGGTTCGTTCGCAAAACACCGTTACTTAAAACGGTCGTTTCTCCTAAACCGTACATCGGATTCAAGCAAACCACATATCAAAACGAAGCTTGAAACATAACCTATCTAAGCATGGAAGTGGTTAGTTTATAGAAGTGGGTGTTCGGGTCCAACAGTTAATCACAAAACAGTTTATAGAAAATCGGGTATTATGACGGCTATAACCTAACTATTTCCAAAGTTTAAACTACACCAAATCATCACCAATTCAACAACAATCCAACATCCATCAACATCAAACTAAACCCATTCATCTAAGCACTATTATCATCCAAACAAACCAAACTTAAAACTAAGGGTTCAAGAGTTTATACCTTCCTTGGAGAGTGGGTAGTCACTAACAAGCCTCTAGGAACCTTGATCTATGCTTAATCAACCTTAAGCTTTCATGAAAATCAAGAAAATCAAAGTAAGTTACTATTCACTACTATTCATCATCATCTTTGATGAGTGGATTAGCTATGCAAACCATGGAATCTTGATCTTAAACTCATGGTATAACTAAGTTATGAAATATAGGATCCAAGGAAACAAACCTTGTAATTTTCCATGGCCTAGAACTTGAGTTTTGAAAATCTATTTCTTCATTTCTTGAAAAGGCCGAATGGAAGAAGAAAGAAATGGGGGAGAGATTTTGCTTGCTTGTCTTGCCTTGATATTTGTGCAAAGAATGCATGGTTGTGGTTAATTATTGGCTAAATATCTTGTTTTCACTTGCTTATGCCATTGCTTGCATCACTACTTTGCCACATGTCTCATTCTTGTGGTGTGATGATGTCACCTTGCTTCTAACCACATGTTTTAGCTTATATTAGAAGCTTCCTTCTCATGTTACTTGCATGTGCTTGCCCCTTGGACGTTTATTTGTTTTACGGTTCGCTTAACTCTCTTTCTCGTTGATCGTTTGAGGGATCATACCCGGGATCTTATTACTTGGGTTCCCTTAACCTTTCTCAATACATTATATTCCTTTTTATAATCCTCTCTTATAATCCTTGAATTTAAATCCCTTTAATCATGTTACCTTATACTCAATTCTTTCGGTATCTGGTGGATTTTCGAGAAAAATCAAAGTGTTCGGAATTGGATTCTGACGATCTTTACATACACTTATTTACTTTATGGAATACTAATACGATCTTAGAATATCCATAACAGAACCCCTACATAGTGTGGTATGAAAAGTTTTCTCATTCAGCAAAAACACTATTCATAAGGGTTTCAAAAATTTCCAAAAATTGGGGTTATTACAATGCTTTTATTTGGATTTTATGTGTGTAAAAGTGTTTTACCATGCCTCCGCTGCGATTAAAATCCAACACCCGGTACGCTATAAATCACACATAATTAATTAAAACATTAACAAAAATAATATCCAGCTGACTGAACCCAAACACATATTTTATTCATATAATTATTTAATAATTACACATTTAAACAATATAAAAAATATACGAGTCGTTATATTTGTCACTTGATTAAATTCACAATCTTGATTTATATCACTGAGGCTTGATCAATTTCTTGAACTTCTTCCAGTGAAGTAATTCCTCAAGTCTGTAGATGAACATTATTTCTGAATCCTTTGACAGATGTTACTTTGTGAGATCTCTTTGACGGTAGATCCACTATTTACTTATTACATTCTTATTTGAGTTGAGTTAAATCCTCGAATAAACAAATAGGCTATGACATATGCCTTTCAATCCCCCCCTATTTATTTGTTAGACAATAACGACAAATACCTAGAGGATAACTCAACTAACAAATAAGAAAAAGATGTAAACAGAAATGCAAAGTAAATAGCAGAAAAGTTCTGGATTATATTTAACATTTTCCAGATTCCAAATAGATGTTCCTCTAGACTGAACATATCTTCAAATAGTTTCATCTACATTTCTACAACCACATTTCCTGTTGAGAAGCGCATATCTCTCTTGCTTCCCCCCTATGAGAATCAACTGCTTAAAAGAGATCACCTTCGTTTACCACATCTCCCGTACAATAGGATCCGCAGATAAAAACCAATGGTACTCCCCTTTTGGAAAACAGCTTCTTCCCTTATGAAGAATAGTGATGAACCAAACCACTTCTTCTGATTACTAGGAAATCACCTTGTGTTTACCACCTCTCCCGTACAATAGGATCCGTAGTTACAAACAACAATGGTGTGGTGTAGTGTACATATGTAGGATCTTTTTCTTCCTCCCTGCTATTTCTCCCCCTTAGTTGAGGAATCCTCCAAACTATTACTTAAGCTTTTATCTCCCCCTTAGAGAAGGAATGTATGCCGTTGTCTGAAGGAGTTCTCATATTCACTTGGTTGGAAAAGAAATAACAAGTAGTTTCTCTTTCTTCCTCACTGTGAGTGTGTGATTCTGTTTAGTGTACCTCACATGTGTTTCACTCTTCTCTCCACTCGTGTTTACACTCATTCTCACAAGTGTATCACTCCTCTCATAGCTCCAAAATTCAGCTGTACCTGCAAGGAAAATCACCTTAGCCATCCTTAAGGAGGTCACAGGTGGTGCAATGGGAGTTCGCAAATCCCCATCCTTGTTAAACTCGTCAGATGAATCTGAGTCATAATCTACAAGTTGCAAGTTTCCCTTTTAGGGTTCCAGATTTGAATTCTGGGAAGGTAAACAATGATCCAACGAATTTAGCATAAAGATCAAAGTTCCCTTCTAATGTTTGTGAAGACATTTCCTTGTGACTCATCAGGTAATATCTGAATCATTGTCAACAAGTTGCCGATCTGCACCTATGTCAGATCCACTATCCGCAGATGCATCCAGGGGATTTAAGCCTGGGGAGGTAGACACTGACCACTGACATATGGCTTTTGGATCAGTATCCTCTCCTGACACCTGTAAAGTAAATTGGTCCATTAAAGAACCTTGAACAATCGCATCTGACCTTAAAATGGTCGAAACTCTTGTTTCCATCAACTCATCCTTTGTGTGTGTAACCTTTCCTTGTGCATCAAGAATTGTTTATTTTTGAGGTGGTGACACTATATCGGATACCCTGGCCGATAGGCAAATTTCAATAGACGCACCCTGTTGAGAGGATGAATCTAGTAACTGTTTTTGTGCCTTTTCAGCCATTACATCTTTTTGAGAAGATGTATGGGGGCTAGCAGTTGTCTCGGTTTAAATACTACTCATCTTTGTAGAAGACAGAGCTGTTGGGTTGATTTCAGAACCTTCCTTATGTGGTGCACTAAGGCACTATCTCCCTCACGCTCATTCATACTTCATTTTAGTGGTAAGAGAGTGTTGGTTGGTTCTGTTTCCGTGTTTGTCTTTACAGTCTGAGATAGAAGTTGTGGGTTTTTAACCTCATGACTGTCAATGAAAGAAAGTCATTAGAGACTGAACCTGTATCACAGAACATATGGAAATATAGAGATAAAATGTACTTAAGATCTATAATGAATAAAAATTATACATTTAATCTTTTGAGAGAAATGATGTACAATAGTGATTTCAAAAGATTTTAAATAAAATAAGCAATCACTAATGTTGAAAGAAGTTTGAGTTCAATGATAACATTACTAGCTTGCAAATAGCCATATCCCTCAGTTGAACCTTTGCTGTTATCTCCAAAGGTAACCACTAGGCCAGCTTTCTCAACCACATTTGATAGCAGGGCTCTATCTCCGGTCATATGTCTTGACGATCCACTGTCAAGAATCCACACTGCCGGTTCCACCTATTTAATGCCCTGCAATACAAATGGATTAAACCTTCTTCGGAACCCAAATTTGGTTGGGCCCGACATACTTGTAGAATTGACCTTTGTCTGGCAAAACACCATTCTTAACTTTAATGTTCTCAACTTTCTCAATGACTGGACATTTGACCTTGTAAACAGCCTTAACAAATTTCTGTTTAGGCTTAGACACAAATGTCTCCTTTCTAGCCTTAAAAGGACTAGCAGTCTTAGACCTATCATTCTTCCTATTATTCACATGCTGACGAGGAGTAGTCTTATCACTAGAAATATACTTACCATTAAAATAAGCATACATCAAATTAAAAGCACAAGACATACAATTAGGAACACCACATACTTTATGAGAGGGATTAACAACAGGAAAATTATGCATAGTAGGCATGACATTTTTGTTATCCAACTCATGTGTGTCTGAGTTAGTCTCAGTTGCTTTCACAACTTTGACTGGAACTTTCGACACACTTGACTTGGAAATAACCTTCTCATTAGCATGATCTTCAGCATGTATTTCTTCTTGAATAATAAAGGAGGTCTCATCAAATGGTTCAGCAATTGATCCTTTATAGAGGGGTTTATCAACACCCTTAAGCACGTGTGGTACTTCCCTACCTTTAGCACAGACATGAGGAGGGGAGTTTATGCCTAATTCTCCAATAGCATCATTTTAATCAAAACCTATTCCAGATGTTTGATTAACAGCTTGCTTACTGTAGAACTCTTTAGCCTTCGAACAAGAATTAAAGTAAGCTTTAACCTTAGTCTCAAGACCGGTGATATTGTCTTTGAGAATAGTTTCGAGTTGTCTATAATAGTTAACACTATTCTCTAGAAAAGATACTTGTTCTTTTAATTTGTCTTGATTAATGTGCACAAGTCTTAATTCATTGACCTCTTTCTCAAGGTCTTTGATCTGCTGACTTAACAGTTCATTATCACGACGAGCACAATCTAAGGAACCTCCTAGATGATAAACTAATTCAGCATTATTAAATTTTACCTCTTTTCTTGATGATAAAGTGTTTCCATCAATAGCCATAAGAGCAAGATTCCCATCTTCTTCATCTTCACTATCAGTATCATCCCAGCTTCTTCCCTTTTCCAGATAAGCCATTTTAGAGTTACTCTTCTGATTTGAATCATAAGAGTTCTTCCTTACTTGCTTTGGCTTCCTACATTCTGTGGCAAAATGTCCCAACTCATTGCAGTTATAGCATCGAATGGTGCTCCGATCAACCATCCATATTTTGTATCCACCATTGCTGGTGTTAGAGGATGAATATCCACCTTTCTGGAATTTGTTGTAGTTGGACTTGTACTTGAACTTGGGATTCCTCTTGAATCTGACATTGGAGAATCTCTTGACAATCTGGGCCATTGACTCATCTTCCAATTGCTCCAGCTCTTCCAAGGAGTAAAAATCATCACCTGATTGATTTGTAGTAGGAGGATCATATTCTGCTACTATCACATTTTCCTCAGCCTCGGAAGACTGTACCATTCTCTCTGACTGTTGAGTTTGTTGTTGTTGTTGTTGACCTTCAGCTACTAGAGCAGTAGACGTGCTGACCACTCTAACTTTCCCGTAGACTTCCTTCTGCTGAATCTGCTCCAACTCATAGGTTTTTAACACACCATAGAGCCTTTCCAAAGAAATCTCACTCAGATCTCTCGATTCTCTTATGGCAGTGATTCTATGTTTAAGATGAGTTGGCAGTGTTAAAAGGAACTTTTTGTTGACCTCCCTGAATGAATAATATTTTCCATTTATGTTCAGGTTGTTGATCAATGCATTGTACCTCTCAAACACATCAGTAATTCCTTATTCTGGATTCGATTTAAAATGTTCATACTCAGAGGTTAGGATCTTTAACTTGTTCTCCCTAACTTCCTCCGTGCCTTCATTAATCACCTCAATAGTTTCCCAGATGTGTTTGGAATTTTTACAGTTCATCACATGTTTGTTCATCAAGGGATCAAGGGAATCAACTAAAATTAATTGAAGGCTGACATCCAAGGAGGCTTCTTCCTTTTCAGCAAGAGTAAAATCCTCAGGCTCTTTTGCGTAGGTTCTAGCTTTGGTAATTACAACATCATCTTCTATAACCTCTGGTTCAATAACCATCGGAATTTTTGGACCCTTCTTTAACAAGTTCAGATATTTGGGATTTGCAACTTGTAAAAATAAGAGCATCTTCTTCTTCCACATAATATAATTTTCTTTATCAAATAGTGGAATTTTAATGGTTCCAACTTTTTGTGAAGTCATTATGAATTTTTGAATATATAAAAATTCAAGGAGTTGAAAAATCACAAAAGTCTAGGATCTTGATTTGTTCGTTAATCAGAAGGCTCGGATAGCAATTGTTAGGTCCCAATATGTTTGTAGAAGGGGGGTTGAATACAAACTATACCGTTTAATCGAATTTAATGCGGAATAAAAAATTGAAACAAAATTCAAGTTAAATAAAAATATTATTAAACTTGAAAGGTGTTACAACAACGGTATCGATTACAAGGGATTAATCTCAAATTAATTATCATAAATCTAGAATAAATTCGACATGAACTTTTTTTATTTTTACAATAAAAAGAATCAAATGCTAAAAGCAATTTGAGATTAAATTCTAGGGATTTTGATCCGCTAGATAGTTATACAAGAACAAGAGAATGATTTCTAGTGGTTTGGATTTAACTTTAAAACTAGAAATTGATAATCTTGAATTCAGCAGAGAGATGAAATATTTGTTCTGCGGCTGCTATGTTCTTGGTTGGTTTGTTGTATTCTGTTATATTGAATGATCTGCTGCTTCTGTCTTTTATATTTAATCAACATAATCCACTTGAACTAGCATGACTATCTGAGAATTGACATGACTTTTGGTGAGACAATATTTTGAACTAGCATGACAATCGGTGAGACAATCACTTGAACTAGCAAGAAAATCGGCATGCCAATCTGTTGAACTAGCAAGATAATCCCATAGCTGGTAGAACTTTCGGTATGACAATCTGTTGAACTAGTATAACTTTCGGTATGACAATCTGGATTGTCATACCAGTTCAATTGATTGTCATGCTGAATTAATATTGAATATAAATTCAAAATCAATTCTGAAAATTCATATTATTAATTTAGAATTAATTAATCAATTAATTCAATTAATAAATAAATTAATCTTTGCAGATATAATTTATTTTCTTAATTAAATTATATGACTTAATTAATTAATAGAGAATTAATACTACTCTTGAACAACAACCATTCTTCTGAAAATCTTCTGAAAATCACCGATAATTATGAATCAATTCCACCACTTCAATGTTGACGCTCGATGTACTGTCTGGTTCATGAGTGACTAACTTCCGTGACGTTTCTTCATGTCTTGACTTTGATAACTTGATTTTCTTCAGATTAATTCCTTGTAATTATCTGATACCCTGACAAGATCTTTGTCACTTGATTAAATTCACAATCTTGATTTATATCACTGAGGCTTGATCAATTTCTTGAACTTCTTCCAGTGAAGTAATTCCTCAAGTCTGTAGATGAACATTGTTTCTGAATCTTTTGACAGATGTTACTTTGTGAGATCTCTTTGACGGTAGATCCACTATTTACTTATTACATTCTTATTTGAGTTGAGTTAAATCCTCGAATAAACAAATAGGCTATGACATATGCCTTTCAACAATCTACAAAAATAAGCAAACAAGAGTATCGTGTTCATGTGTGAATAAACGATTGGTGTAAAAAATAATGAACATAATAAAATAAGTAACAAGGAGACAAAAAATAAAAACCCGAGTCTAGCGTGTGACTGTCTCCTTAAAGCGTATTAGCCCTCACCATATGTGTGAGTGAATCGCTTCTAAGGATAGAATGAGTTGCAGTGAAGCAGAGCGTCACTTCCAGCGAGCAAGAAACTATCATCGACAAAGTGAAGAGAGAGCGGATAGGGTTTTGAATCAAGCCCGGTGCAAATAAGACCGTGATTGAACGACCCAATTTTTTGCTAATTCGTGTCTGCATGTTACACTCGCGCCCTTTGCATGCTTTAGATTAGCCCCA
The DNA here is from genome assembly GCF_009905375.1 of Apium graveolens. Lineage (NCBI taxonomy): Eukaryota > Viridiplantae > Streptophyta > Magnoliopsida > Apiales > Apiaceae > Apium > Apium graveolens. The sequence continues at coordinate 26,552 of NW_027417841.1, read as the reverse complement.
AAATCTCATGATTTGCACCCCTATGCGCATACGTAGAGGATGGAGCAATACCTTAGTAACATATTTAAACGCTACTAGAGTGTTGTGCTATATAAAATAATGGAAGCCCAATTTCTATTTCAATGTGGGATGTAACTTGCACACTTACATTTTCCACTCTTAAGGGATGATCTTCAGATAATCATATCTCATTTATCTCTTAGTCATTTTGAGTGAATTAAAGTACCTCAGAAAGCTCTCCAGGAGGAACACGGATTTTAAGCATCACTTATTGCGCACACGCAACAATCGCTCAATCAAGTAGACTCAAACATGACTTGACAATGTGAGACTAAAACCCAAATTTTCCAACAATAACATTAAATGTCATCCTCTGTTCATATTCTAGCAGAAGTAGAGCAAAGGGGCATGGTAGCTCGGATAACTTGTAATTATGATTGTTAAAGTGTGTAAGATACTTTAATCCGCTTAAGAATTTTGGTGGTTAAATGGTTTTTGTTAGGTTTCTGGTGATTGAATATCGCCTATTTCCTTGTCATACATCAAAAATAGCGGTTCTACATCAAATCGTACCGATGTCTCTAATCTGTTAGAACTTTGCCTTTTGATGATCATGGTTAACAATACTTATTTGCGAGTAACTTTCCTCTTTTACAGATATGTCTTCTCTTGTGATGTATCAAATGTTTACAGTTTTGTTCCTACATATCTTGGTTTTGCCTTTATGTATGTGTCAATTAATTTTTCTACTCTAGTATCACCAACATTTTATGAAGTAGATGAAAAATGATTCTGATAATTTTAGATGCAAATATAACTTTGTATGTAGAATAAGAGGTATTTAGTTTGTTTTGCTTGTCCATCGAATAGTTTAATTTGAAATGATGGCTCAGACTAAGAAAAATTCATAATCGTTACTAAGCTATATCCGTAATATTTATATTATACAAAGTGTGTGTGAGTGGGATGACTATGGAAAGAGTTTACGTTAATATTTATCCATGAGTGACTTGTGAGGGATATTAATCGGAATGTTCATGTAGGTATGTTTGGTAGATTTAAATGTTGTAGGGTTTGTGACATAATCGTTATCAAGCTATATCCAGATTTAAAATTTTATGTATCTTGTGTTTCCAGTACTGCATTATGTGTAGACTTTGAAGAATTAACAAAGTCTTTAGCTACATGAGTAAGGAAAAGGACCCTCTGCGTCCATTGTTTCAGAATCTCACTGTCTTGATTCAGAACTTTTAGTTGAATAAGTTATGATCAACCTTGTGTGTACTCCTGGTCTCCCACTATAAAAATGTATCAGCACTTTGCACAAGACGCTAACACAAAAATTGGGCCTGATCACTTTGCATTTTGCATAAGAGATTAGAAATTAAATCTTAAAACATGATGTATCAAGTTAAAATAAAATTGGTTGACAATAATATAGTCTAAAATTGAACAAATTAGACCATCCATAATGGGAGCCCAAGTGGTGCCTCGGTCCACCTAAAATGGGTTCACTAACAAATTTTAAGACACAAATACATTTGAGGAGACCGACCCGTTTGTTGCTTTTTAGTTTTTTAGATAACCGACTCAAGATTATAAAAAAATTAAATTTATTAAATTAGTATTTATATAGAGTTGAATCTTATAACGCGTGCGAAGCACTGAAAAAAATTAAAATATCATTTCCAAACATTATATTAAATTTAATAAATTAGTACTTGTAGAGAATTAAACACGATAAGAATGTATAATAAATAAATACTATTAAATTATGTAGTTAAAAAAATCAAACATGGGTTAAAGAAGTTAAATTAAATAATATATTGTATATAATTATTTCTTCGGCATACTCCCTCTCAATATTTATAATCACAGTGTCTCTCAGATACCCTTCCCCTATTTTATTTCAAAGATCAGTTTTTAGTAATTTCATGGTCGAAAAAAATCATATTTTTAGTTGTTGTAGAAACATGAAGTGTCAAAACAAGATAAATAAACCTATAAATTAATCAAATTGTACTGTGATGCTTTTCCCTTATCAACTAGTCGTAGAGATAAATCAGAAAGAGTACACCTGAAAATTAGCATGTTTAACCGCATCAATCTTTGAATGACCAGTTTAACTTTTAAGCCGAGATATCCCTTGTTTAAAATTAGCAGGATAAAAGGTAGTAACAAGTGTACAAATATGCTCAATGTCAAACAACTTAAAATTGTTCTTCGGTTCAAAAGACGTGCTTAACCTCAAAAGCTGCACATCATCATCATTGAAATTTGAATATATCTCTTCTAACTGAAAATCTATTGAAGAATTAAAGACAACATAATGATAATGATACTTAACTGATATATCATCTATTTTTCGCACACAGATACCATCCATACAACGAGCATTCATATATGGTACATCAATTATATGGTTTATGCACACCGACATGACATAGTTCCAACGAACGTCAAAACCATCATCTCTCAGAGATTATAGTAATTCTTTTATTGTTGCAACTATATTCATGGCATTCAAGATATCAATTGATTTACTTTGTAAGGCTTGACAAAGTAAATATATAAGGCTCATGATCTTATACATCAAATATAGCACAAATAAAAAGTCAAATAACTTATGTGCCTTTAAAGAACCTCAAGCTTCTCTATGCGCACAGAGTTAGAAGAACTACTATAATTATTAGGCTATTAACCTTTTCACCCTTAAAGTATATTCATTTATACCCATAAGCCCCTGAACTCTGCGAGCGTACCTTTGACCCTCAAGGTATGCATTTTCATACCTTTTAACCCTTTTTACCGTCACAGTAAAAAATCGGAGGGGAAAAAAAGACATTTGACCTCCGAGTTTTACCATTATAAGGGTTAAAAGGTACATATATGATACTTTAAAGGTGAAAAGGTACATATTTGACAAATGATGATCAAAACTAGCGCAAAAAGTTATAGATATTCATCAAAAGATTGATGAGGCATTTGCTGCCTTTGCTTCAGTGTACAACTGAGAAACGCGCTCCTGCAGATAAAAAAAATCATTAAACTTACAATTCAAGGACTCAAAACTGTTACCATAAACCCAAATATGTGAAGAAAAATGAGTTCTCAAAATTACAAAATTGACGAGCATTTTATGAATTATGAATATGCTGAGGACATGTTATCTAAGAGCATAATGTGGTCACGAGAGGGCATCGCGAATATGTGCTTTCAATACTTTCCAATGCTACATATTCGCCTTGGAATAACTTGAATATGTTTTTCTTTCTGTCAATAATTTTCATTGAACCATTAGGCTACCATTCTACGATGTCACCTATAATAATTAATTTCATTCTTATTTAGAGATCGCAAAATGACAACATAAGTTCCAGGGTTATGCAGAATACATAGATCAGTATGATACGATTCAATCTAAAAGCAGCAACGCATTATTCCATACAAAAAAACACACTGGCAGGTGGTGGCGTGGTGCCAACTAAATAATGAAGTTTAAGAGATGAGAAATATCACATCTTATGTTAGGTCACACACACACTGTAGAGGGGGTGAATACAGTGTAAAGTACAATCAAATCGAACTTTAATAACTCAAGTAACAGAAAACAAACTTTATTGAAACAATAAACTCTGTTACAGTATAGAACTGTTACCTCTCAGTGATGAACAAATATCACGAGAGCTGCTAGGGTTACAATGAATAATCTTCTCGAATATGATAACACTTTTAGTGTAAACCCTATGTCTGTGTTTATATACTACACAGTTACAAGATAATCGCTAATTGATATGGAATATAATTCTGCTTCCTAAAATATATCAATCAGATATCTTTTCTTCCAAGTATTCTATTCTTTATAGAATTCCTTCTTCATGCATATCTCTTCTTATGTTTGTCTCGATCTTCTTTCCTTTAATCAGCTGTTGTCCTTATCTGAACGTCCTTCAGTACTTAAGTTCTGATATCCATTTTCTGATGATTATCTTCTGATAATATAAGTACTGATATCCTTAAGTCCTGACTTCCAGTAAGTACTGATTTATCCTGTTTAAGTAAGATCTAAAAACTAAACATAAATCATATTAGCCATGACATTATCAAATATATCTAACAATCTCCCCCAACTTGTAAATTAGCATAATATACAAGTTTAACAGATATTTGATGATGTCAAAAACATTAAGTACAAATGCATGAGAATTAGACTAGATAACTACAACTTACAGTCCTTAAAGCTTTACCAATATTTAACTTCTGATAACAACTTCAGTCTGTACAAATATCAGAATTTAAGCAGTTGTAGATCTTGACTTGACTTCATCTTCTGATCTCTCTGATGTCAGGAGTTGTTCTGAGATAGTTCTTCAACAAACATCTCTCAGCATATCTGAGTTCATCAATCATCCTCCTTTTAACATCTTTAAGCTCTGCAGTATCTTCACCAATTTGAAAGATTGCAGCCCTGAGATCATTAATCTTAGCTTTTCTTATATCCTAATCCAGTCTGATCAAATAAGCTTTATCAGACTCAAGATTGAATTCCACAGCCCTGTAACCCAGAAAGGTAGTTATAATCTTAGCAGTGTTGGGCTTCATTTCAACTATATCACCCTTGTGATCTCTGTACTTTGGAACATATGTGTTGTCAGACTTAACAGAATAAAGTCTTTTCTGTCTCTGAATCTGATCCTTCAAATAGTTTGCAGCACTTCCTGTCAAGCTGTCATTCACTTGAAGTAAGAATAGTACATGCTCCAATTCTTCAAAATACTTCAATGGAATGGCATTTTGCCTTATATGATAAGCCCTACCATCTGTCATGAAGTACAACAAGATGTGTTCTTTCAAGTAGGTATGGTAAACCATTTATACAGATTCCAGTTGATTCAATCTCTCAGGAGTTGCTCCAATACCTGGTTCACTCAAGGAAGTTGGATCATTGGTAGTGTTCTGTATTCTTCTTTCATCAGCACTTCCCAATCCAGTTTTATCTCTTGCTTCCTTTCCAGTAACTACTCTTGCTTCAAAACCACTTGCAGCAGTCTTCAAAGGTTGAGTCTGTTTTGCTTTAGTGAATCCTGGTAGGAGTGTCTTTGATTTATCTTCTGATATCAAGTTAACTTGAGCTATGTCAGAGGTTACTTGCTTCTTCGAAATATCAGAACTTACTGTCTCTTGACTCTGAACAACTTGAGCCATGTCAGAGGTTGTCTTAAGAACTTTTCTTGAAGTCAGAGCAAGATCAGCATCTTCATCGGTAATTTCTTCATTCTCAGGAGGCACATAAACCTTGATAGGTTCACCAATATTTTCTTTACCCTTGGATCTTGGATCTATCTGCGGTTGTGATTTAGCCAATGTTGCTTCAGTATTTGTCCTTTCTTTTATCACAATACCTTTGAGTTTTGGAAGTATCTTTTTACCAGAAGCTTCAGATTTAGAATTAACTTTTTCTGATTTAAGCCTGGCTTCTTCTTCCACTAAACTCTCCAAGTCCATTCCTGGATTTTCCTGAAGAAATAACTGTCTTGACATTTCTTCATCAAGATCTAAAAGTTCATCAGAACTTATCCTTTTACCAGTAGCAGAACTAATCCTTTTTCCAGTATCAGAACTTGTCCTGTGACTTGTGATTTCAGCTTTTCTTGATGAGAAACCTCTACCTTGACTATGACTTCTACCCATTCCAGAGTTTCCTTGGTCATCCTTTTCATCATCCTTCCCTTTCAGTGTCTTATCAGTTTTGCATTTGGACTTAATTACTTTCTCCCCCTTTTTGGCATCAGCAGGTAATAGAAGAGAGACAAGCAATTCCACTGAGGCTTGGATTTCACTAAGTTGAAATTGCTGAGAAGCTTGATTTTTCAGAATATCATCAATCTGAGCTTGTTGTTTCTCTTGAGTCTTCTCAATATAAGCAACTCGATCAAAGGTAGGTTGGAAGAATTTTTTCTTGTCAATTTTCTGAATTTGTTCCTGTTTGATGAATTCTTCCTGAATCTTGTGTAGCTCTGCATGAGTAGTTGAATGGAGACCTTGTAGATGTTTAGTACTCAATGCAGTGACTCTAAGCTGTGTTTTGAAATCATCAGTATTTAACATCTCATCAGCTTTTGTCAAGTGCTCAGCCAGATTCTTTGTAGATGGAACACAAGTAATTGAGTTCCATTCCTTAGTCCACTCCTGACCAGCAGGAGTTTCACTCCAAGGCACTGGTGCGTCTCTGGTAACAAACTTCTTAACAAGTTCAGATTTAAGAACTGTTTGTTGAGGGGCATGTCCTGAAGGACCTGCTTCATCAGTATCTGCTTGTAGAGCAGCATCACCAGTATCTCCAGCATTTGCAGCATCAGAACTTACAGAATCAGCATCTTCTGATAAAACAACAATATGCGAAGCAATTGAGGCTTCAGCATCATCTTCTAAGTGCTGATCTGGATCCAAGTTCTGATCAACAACCATTTCCTGATGCTCACCTATATTCTGATCATCAGCATCTAGAGGCTGAGAAGGTGTAGTAGATAAATCTGGAGTTTGAGCAGCATCAGTAACAGGTGTTGTTGATGGATTAGTTGTTGTTGGAGCTTCTAAGTAAAGTACTTCAGGCACAACCAAGGTCTGAATATCAATTTCAGCACTTGTGCCTGAAAAAACAGGAGATACATACTTTTGAACAGGAGATACAGATGGTGTGTTGGCCGTTTCAGTAGCAGCTTCCTGAGTTGGAGTTGATGGAGAAGCAGTGGCTTTAGCATATTCTGGTTCTTGTGAGATCAGAGATTCCTGATCTCCTTCCTTAGTTGCTGCTTCCTCATCATCTGAAACTGGCCTTTTAGCTCTCTGTTTCTTGTATCTCTTTGAAGGTTGGGATTCCTTGGGAGTTTCAGTAGAAGTCATTTTTCTAAGCCTTTTGAGAAGCTTAGATCCCCCAATTCCAGAATCCTTCTGAGAATGAACTTTCTCAGCTTCTTTGACAACAGGTTTTGATGTAGAAACCTGTTCCTCACTGTCAGATTCATCTCTCAAAATAATCCTCCTTCTCTTCTGAGGTGTTTGAGGAACAGTCTTTGTCCTCTTAGGCTTGGAAGATGAAGGCTTCACAGTAGGTGCTGAGGATGAGGGTTGAGCTGTCTGTGAAGTGGAGAGATATGATTTGAGATAAGTTCTGAGGGATGGTTGAGTAGTATGAGTGGTATGGTCTGTTGGTTGCTGTGGTGTTTGAGATGTGGTGGTAGGTTGGATATCAGGATAAACAGATCTATAGGTGTCAGGATCAGCATCTACCAAGATCTGTTTTACAGACTGAGGAATCTGTAAAGGTCTAACCACTATTTTCTTAAGATCAGCATTTACCACATCATTAAAGGCTCGTTTTGCAATTTTGAAAGGTGCAGTTAAGTCAGTGGTAGGTTGGGGTTCATCAGCACAACAAAAATTATATATAAGCTGACAAAATCTAGCAAAGTAAACAACATTCCTATCTTCTGTCATCCTATCCTCAATAAAACCTATCACAACATTTGCAAAATCGAAATGAGTTTGGTTAATGAGTGCATACCCGATGTGCTGACTCATTATAGGGATTGCATCAAAGTTGGAACACTTATTTCCAAAAGCTTTAGTGATGCAGTCAAAGAAGAAACTCCATTCCTCTTTGATTTGAGCCCATTTCAACTGCCCAAGCTTTGCCAAACTCTGCTCATACCCCAAACTAGCCATTAATTCTTTAAGAGTTGATTCCTCCGGGGTTGAAAAAGTACATCCTTCTGGTAAATGTAGAGCCTTTCGAATTGTACCAGGAGTTACCACATGTGTAGAATCATCCACTTCGAAAACAATACTGGGAGTACCATGTGTACCACCATTATCAAAGTGCCCAGTCCGCCAAAACGTCAGAACTTGTTGGCCGGAAAAGACTGAAGGTTGGGTCAATGCATACCCGATTTCACTGTGTGCAAGAAGATCTTGCACAAAATGCAACTCAGATGGAGCTTCAGCATGATCGAGAATTGCAGCATAGTTGTTTGGAACAAATTTAGCTCCATCAATGATCAAATCCTTAGGTGCCATGAGAAAAATCGAGATTTAAGAGTGCCTGTTAGGTGTTTGATAAAATGTCTGTATGAAAAACCAACATCAGGAGATGAAAGAGAGTAAAAGCAAAAAGAGAGATAAAGTTGAAAAAGTAAATAAAAGATTGTATAATCTTCTCTCTCTCTTACTTATACTTGGTAAAAAAAATATAACCGTTGGACACCTGTCAGACATGCAGTAATTATGAATATTTAATGGGCACGGGAAAACAGTAATCATTACTTACCCACTTGCAGTTTTTCAAGGAAAAACCGTTCCACTTACCCAGTAATTCCGTTAATCAAGGTAAATCAGTTTTAATTCAAAATTTAAATTGTTCCCACTTATTCAATTATTTTTCACTGCAACTCCAATATTCTGAGAAAAATCCAAGAATGAGAATGACCAAAATAAATCAAGTAAATAAGTACTGAAATTGTAAGATCAAAACTTAATTTAAATCAAAATAGAAATGGTCATCAGAACATGGATATATCAGGATTTATCAGTGTATTTAAGTTACAAACATCTCAGAGATAAAAACTTGCAAAGAAAAAGGAAATTCCATTAATATATCGAGAGAATACATTCATGAAATTTAAATTACATCAGAGCTTTACAAGATTGTCCTAAGCTTCTAAACCTAAAATCAACAGCCTTAGTCCTAGCTCAAGAAGCAGGGCAAGGCTGACGATGAAGAAAAATAGGAAGAAGAAAATAAATCATTTCTTCTTCCTACTCTCGACAAACAGAACAGCGAGTCGTATGATTCACTCTTGCTGGCGGAGAGCTTCCCGCCTTTCCTCTTTCAATCACTCCAGATGGCGATGGTAGTCCATGTAGAAGAACAGGAGGTGGGTGAGTACCTCCTGGGGAACTGAGTCCCATATCTCATCAGAAATGGCAGTGACGTGCCATTCCTGCTGCCAGGCTTCACAGCTCAGCTCCATGTTGAATGTTTCATAGTTCAAAAACATATTGTAATTGACCATGGTGTTTTTGATATAAAGAGTATGAAGATGAGTTTGTGATAAAAGAGTTGATGGGAAGGCTGATGTGAAGTGGGTGTTTATATAGGCAAAAGAATGCCAGGAGACGCAAGGAAATTTAATGCTGACAGGTAGAATTAATTCTACCTCGTCTCCCTAGACTTGGAAAAAAGAAAAACAGTCATTGGAAAGGTAAAACATGGTTTAATGCGCACAAGAAGCAAGTAAAAATGACTGTGCATGTACGAGTACCACTATCCCTAAATATAGTGACTGTTAATCTTCCACTTCAACATATTCTGGTTTAAACTGAGACTGTTTTTAAATTTTATCCACAAATAAGTCAAGTAAAGGATCTGATTTTAATATCAGAACTTAGACTTATAGCAGAACTTAACAGTTATCAGAACATAAATTCTTAACTCGAAAAATGAATGCCTATCTTAGTAAGTCTTCACACAAATTCTGATATAGATTCTTCAGAACTTAATCATCAGAACGTGCAATCAGAACTTGTCCTCAGAATTTGTGCAATGTGACACAATAACTGTTCATCTAAAACAACATAGATCACCACAGTAATTTTCATCATTCATATGGAGTGTTTAGTGTGTGCATTATGCTAAATATCAGACAAAGAGTAAAGTCGGATTCACTTCAGTAAATCTTGGAAATAAGGCATAACTAAAACTTTACTAAAAACCTGTCATTATTCTGAAACCTACTATTGAATGAGTTCATGCTAGAGTCCACCTCAACTATTTTGTGCTAATTTTGTGCATCTTTTTAAATTCCATTTTACAGTGGCTTCTCAGTGTAAGTGAGTCACGACTGCTTATCAGAATTTATGCTATTATCAGAGTATTTCTCCAGTAATCATAGAGTGTGAAAAGTCACCAAGAAAATATTTTGCTTTTATGATGCATATTTACTTAATACCAGCAATGCACTTGGGTCATCCCTTCCACATTTTTACTCTAGATCTCAAAGGAGTACCTGATTTTAATCCTTGATTCTTTTCTTTTTCTTTTGATAAGATAGGTTTGTCAGCACTTAGTACATTCAACAGATTTACTAGCATCAGAACTTAACAGATGAGAAGCAATATTCTAGTTTGTGACTTAGTAATAAGATAGACAAAGTAAACTCAACTAGGCTCAATATCAGAAATTGCTTGTGTCAATGGATTTCCACATAAATAGTTACTTCTAACATGGGATCATTAGTATATTGAAGATTACTAGGTCAGCATCTAGCACAGGTATCCTCATAGGATTGAATAGTTACATAAACAAACATATCATTTTCAGAGTTTAGAAAGTTACATCAGACAACAGTCAGTACTTAAGCAAATTTTCAATTAAGCACAGAATACACAAAGAGAGTAATTTCTGTAAATACTGATCATAAAGTCTGATGCATCAGAACAAAACTAAGCAGATTTAGAGAAAGAACCTGAAACCATTCCAAGTTCATTTACCAATCTTGTAAAAGTAGCTTCACACAGTGGTTTTGTGAAGATATCTGCTAGTTGTTGATCTGTTGGAACAAAGTGCAATTCCAATGTACCTTCATCCACATGTTCCCTTATGAAGTGGTACCTAATGCTGATGTGCTTTGTCATTGAGTGTTGAACTGGATTACCTGTCATAGGAATAACACTTTGATTATCACAGGAAATAGGGATTTTGAAATATGTTAACCCATAATCCAGTAACTGATTCTTCATCCAAAGAATCTGTGCACAACAGCTTCCTGCAGCAATATACTCTGCTTCTGCAGTTGATGTGGAAATTGACTTTTGTTTCTTGCTAAACCAAGAAACCAATCTGCCTCCAAGAAATTGGCAGCTTCCACTTGTGCTTTTCCTGTCAATTTTGCAACCTGCAAAATATGCATCTGAGTAACCTATTAGTTTAAAATCTGATTCTCTGGGATACCATAATCCCAGATCAGCTGTTCCCTTAAGATACTTGAAATTTTTTTCACAACTGTTAAGTGAGGTTCTCTTGGATCTGCTTGAAATCTTGCACAAAGACAGGTAGCATACATGATATCAGGTCTACTAGCAGTTAGATAGAGTAGAGAGCCAATCATACCTCTGTAATCAGTAATATCTACTGATTTACCAGTATCCTTGTCCAGTTTTGTTGTAGTGGCCATGGGAGTGGATGCACTTGAACAATCTTGCATTCCAAATTTCTTCAGCAAGTTTCTGGTGTACTTAGTTTGACAAATAAAAGTGCCTTCTTCATTCTGCTTGACTTGAAGGCCCATAAAATAGCTAAGTTCCCCCATTATACTCATCTGATACTTTGATTGCATCAGTTTGGCAAACTTTTTACAAAGTCTATCATTTATAGACCCAAAAATGATATCATCAATATAAATCTGGACCAGAAGTAAGTCCTTTCCATGGTTGAGGTAGAATAGTGTTTTATCTATTGTTCCTCTGTTAAATCCACTTTCCAGAAGAAACTGAGCTAAAGTCTCATACCATGCTCTAGGAGCTTGCTTAAGTCCATAAAGTGCTTTATCAAGCCTGTAGACATAATCTGTATATTTGGAATCTACAAAGCCTAGAGGTTGTTCAACATAGACTTCCTCCTCTAATTCTCCATTGAGAAAAACACTTTTCACATCCATTTGAAAGACAGTAAACTTTTTGTGAGCAGCATAAGCCAAAAATATCCTTATGGCTTCTAACCTAGCAACTGGTGCAAATGTTTCATCATAATCAATTCCCTCCTGTTGTAAATATCCTTTTGCAACCAGTCTTGCCTTATTCCTTGTAATTATGCCATCACTATCAGTTTTGTTTCTGAATACCCATTTTGTACCAACAACAGATCTGTTCTTTGGTCTTGGTACTAGGGTCCGGACTTTATTTCTTTCAAATTTATTTAACTCTTCCTGTATTGCTTGCACCCAATCTGTATCTTAAAGAGCTTCTTCCACTTTCTTTGGCTCAGTCTGAGAGAGAAAAGAATTGTAAAGACATTCATTTGAAGTACCTTTTCTAGTTTTGACACCTGCATCAGGATTTCCAATTATCAAATCAGGTGTGTGTGATTTAGTCCACTTCCTTGCAGATGGAAGGTTTTCTCTAGAACTGGATGCTCCCCCATGATCCATGTTGTCTTCATTTTCATTTTCTGATGCCCCCCTGAAACTATGCTCTCTGAGTTGGATTATCAGAACTTAACGAATCAGAACTTGAAAAGCCAGTTGTATGTTCTGATGCTTCTTGAGATGTGGTAAGATCTTGAGTATGCTCCCCCTGTATAGGTGCATCTTCCTTTGGCGTAGTCACCACAGTTTCAATAACGTCAGAGTTTAATCCATCAGAGTTTGCAGTATCAGGACTTAGATTGTCAGGATTATCAGTATCAGAATTTGAGTCTTCATTTTCAAATCTCAGCTGATCATGATCAATAAAATCTTCAAGTCCAGTAATCTTCTTGTCATCAAAAGAGACATTGATAGACTCCATGACCACTCTTGTTCTCAAGTTATAGACTCTGAAGGCTTTTGTGGAAAGTGTATATCCAACAAAGATTCCTTCATCAGCTTTTAGATCAAATTTGGATAGCTGTTCAGGATGAGTCTTAAGAACAAAACACTTACATCCAAATACATGAAAATACTTCAGATTTGGCTTCTTTTTCTTTACCATCTCATATGGTGTCTTTCCTTGCTTGTTAATGAGTGTTGCATTCTGAGTAAAACAAGCAGTCTGCACAGCTTCAGCCCAGAAATAGGTTGGAAGCTTTGCTTCTTCAAGCATTGTACGTGCAGCTTCAATGAGAGTTCTATTCTTCCTTTCAACAACTCCATTTTGCTGTAGAGTTCCAGGAGCAGAGTATTCCTGCTTAGTTTCATGGTTTTTGCAGAACTCTTCCATTATCAAATTCTTGAACTCAGTGCCATTATCACTCCTTATTGTCTTCACAGAATCTTTGACCAATTTATCCAGTTGTTTGACATGATCAATCAAGATAGATGCAGTTTCACTTTTTGTGTGCAAGAAATACACCCATGTGTATCTGGTGAACTCATCCACTATGACCATAGCATATTTCTTCTTTGCAATAGACATGACATTTACTGGACCAAATAGATCAACATGTAGTAGGTGATAAGGCTTAAGAATTGATGATTCAGTCTTGCTCTTGAATGAGGATTTTCTTTGTTTAGCCTTCTGACAAGAATCACAGAGGCCATCAGGAGCAAATACTGACTTTGGCAGTCCTCTCACAAGATCTTTCTTGACTAATTCATTTATATTGTTGAAATTTAAATGAGAGAGTTTCTTGTGCCAATTCCAGCTTTCTTCAATTGATGCTCTACTCATCAGATAGATTGCAGAACCATCAGTACTTATTGAAAGCTTAGCTTCATAAATGTTACCACACCTGTATCCTTTCAGAACAACTTTGCCTTTAGATTTACTCACAACTTCACAGTGTTCTTCAACGAAATCAACATGATAACCTCTGTCACAGATTTGACTTATACTCAACAGATTGTGTTTAAGTCCTGAGACCAGAGCTACTTCTTTAATGATGACATTCCCAAGATTGATATTGCCATATCCCAAAGTTTTTCCAACATTGCCATCTCCATAAGAAACACTTGGGCCAGCTTTCTCCATAAAGTCTGATAGCAGGGCTTTATTTCCAGTCATATGTCCTGAACATCCACTGTCCAGAACCAGGATGTTTTTCCTGTTGCCCTGCAATCACAAAGACCACTAATGATTAGTTTTAAGGACCCGGACTTGCTTGGACCATTTGGCCTTATCAAGTTTGTTAACATTTGCAGCGGATTTAGCATTAGAGTTTATGTTAACATTTTTCTTATCAGAACTTATACTATCAGACTTTGAATCAGAATTTACACTAGAAGAAACAATGGAAACTTTCTTTAAAGAAGGTTTTATTTGATAATAATCATAGTACAAACTATGATATTCCTTACAAGTATAAATGGAATGCCATAAACTACCACAATGAAAACAAGGATTTTGTGGCTTATATCTAACAGACTGACTCTTAACTCCTGACTTTGAAGGTAAGGAGTTTATGTTCTTATTCTTCCTGCAAAAAGAGGCCAGATGGTTAGAACTTCCACAGTTATGACACATTTTCCTAGGAGCTTTAGGAACAGGCTTATTATCATTGCTTTTATTCACACCTTCCTTTCCATTCCTATTTTTCCTAGGTGATTTTACCTTATTTGCGTTCTTAACATCTTTCAGCTTATGCTTAAGCTGCTTCTTAGTCATTAAACCTATGTTTACTTCAGCTGTCTTTTCCTGTTTAAGTTTGTCAGAAGTTAATCCCTCTTTAACTTCTGATTTCTCATTATCAGACTTTACAGTTACAAACTTAACAGGTTTTAACTTTGGCTTTTGCTTAACAACATGCTTAATTTCTACAGTTCCTTTATCATTCTTATCCTCTCCATAACCTAAGCCTTCTTTCCAATTTTCACTACTTAGCAAATTTTGAGTTGTTCTGCCAGAGTTAGTCCAAGTCCTGATAATCTCTCTTTCCTTTTCTAACTCAGTTTTTCGAGATTCATTCATTTTTAGCACTTCATCCCTAACATAAAAAGCATCATCTCTATCCTTCTGAGTTTGATGGAACATAACTAACTCTTTTTCTAAGAAATCATTTCTTTTCTTCAAAGCAAGATTTTTAGAAGTTAATCTTTCACATGTTAAAGTTTGATCTCTATAACTAACAAACATGATTTTAAGATATCTTCTCAACTCATTAATATCATCAGTATGAAAAGCATAAGTAGTCTGAGGTACCTTTGATTCAGCAGCTTCAGAACTGCTTTCAGCACTTGTTTTATCAGCATTTGCCATCAAAGCATAATTCTCCTCACTTTCAGAGTCTGAGGTGTCTATCCAGCTTTTCTTCTTTGTGACAAGAGCCTTGCCTTTGTCACCCTTCACTTTCTTGCAATCAGGAGATATGTGGCTTTTCTCACCACAGTTATAGCATTTGACATTGGTATAATCTCCTCTATCAGACTTTCCTCCTCTGCCCTCAGATCTTCTGAAATTCTTCTTATCAGAACTTGTGCCTTTCCTGGAAAACTTCTTTCCCTTCCTGAACTTCCTGTATGCAATCTTTGTGATCACTTTCACCATAAGAGCACACAGCTTCATCATCTCCTCATCAGCATCAGTATCAGGCAAGCTTTCAGAATCTGAGTCATCCTCACTTTCAGAACTTGATGACTCAATATCAAACTTTGTGAAAAGAGCTTTACCCTTGTCTTTCCTTGAGGTAGCTGCCTTGGGGATTCTTCTTCAGCCTTAAGAGCAACTATCCTTGACTTTCCTCCTTTCCTCTTGCTTCTTTGTTCCATCTCAATTTCATGAGTCTTGAGCATTCCATAAATTTCATCAAGAGTTGTTTCATCAAGATTGTAGTTGTCTCTTATTGTTGTTGCCTTCAAATCCCAGCATTCAGGAAGAGCCAACAGGAATTTAAGGTTTGAGTCTTCAAGATCATACTTCTTATTAACCAGTGACAAATCATTCAAGAGTTTGACAAATCTATCATATAAATCAGTCAATGACTCATTAGCCTTTGAGTCAAAGTGTTCATACTCTTGAGTGAGTATTGTCTTCCTATTCTTTTTAATTGTATCAGTTCCCTGACACCTTGTTTCCAGAGCATCCCATATCTCCTTTGCAGTCTTGTAGTTAATTACCCTGTTTGACATTACATTATCAATGGCACTATGCAGTAAGTGTCGTACCTTAGCATCCTTAGCAATTGATGTGATATCTTCAGCAATATAATCACTCTTCTCATTTGGTACAGTCTTTGCTGCTTCACCTGCAACTGCAACAACGAGCTTGGTTGGTTTGTGAGGTCCTTCCTTGATTCTATCAAGATATTCTGGATTTGTGGCTTCCAGAAACATGGTCATCCTCACCTTCCATATGGCATATTCAGATGGTCTCAGTATGGGAACTCTGTTAGTCTCATACCAACTTTGAATTTGTGTCTTTGGAGGTTCTTCAGTTTTGGTAGGCTTAGTTGGAGTTTTTGTGTCAGACATGATTGTATTTGGATCTTAAACTGTTTGTGCATTAAAAGATAGGCTCTGATACCACTTGTTAGGTCACACACACACTGTAGAGGGGGTGAATACAGTGTAAAGTATAATCAAATCGAACTTTAATAACTCAAGTAACAGAAAACAAACTTTATTGAAACAATAAACTCTGTTACAGTATGGAACTGTTACCTCTCAGTGATGAACAAATATCACGAGAGCTGCTAGGGTTACAATGAATAATCTTCTCGAATATGATAATATTTTTAGTGTAAACCCTATGTCTGTGTTTATATAGTACACAGTTACAAGATAATCGCTAATTGATACGGAATATAATTCTGCTTCATAAAATATATCAATCAGATATCTTTTCTTCCAAGTATTCTATTCTTCATAGAATTCCTTCTTCATGCATATCTCTTCTTATATTTGTCTCGATCTTCTTTCCTTTAATCAGCTGCTGTCCTTATCTGAACGTCCTTCAGTACTTAAGTTCTGATATCCATCTTCTGATGATTATCTTCTGATAATATAAGTACTGATATCCTTAAGTCCTGACTTCCCGTAAGTACTGATTTATGCTGTTTAAGTAAGATCTAAAAACTAAACATAATCATATTAGCCATGACATTATCAAATATATATAACCTTATGTTTATTTTTAATTTTAGAAAAACTATAAAGTAAATTACTAACACGAACTGACTTATATTCTCTGTAAACTTTATTTATTTATAAATTATATTAAAAATTTATTAAATTACGTTAAATTGAGTAAAATAACATATATTTACTTTTATTTTGAAAAACTACTAACTACAAAGTAAACTATTAACACGAATTGACTTCTATTCTCTGTAAACTTTATTTATAGTAGTATTATTTTAAAAATAATTAAGTAATAGCAAATGACTTTAGTAACATTTATTAACTTTTAAACTGAAAATTATTGATTTAACGATTGTATTTATTATTGTCCATCACAACATTTATTTAATTTAAATAAAAAAACATATTTTAAGAGTAACAAATTTATGGGCTGTATTTAGATTATATTAAGTAATATTAAACTAAGTTTAATAACATCCATTTACTTTTAATTTGTAAATTAATTTTTATCGATAACTAATAGTATTATTTTAAAAATAATTAAGTAATAGCAAATGACTTTAGTAACATTTATTAACTTTTAAACTGAAAATTATTAATTTAACGATTGTATTTGTTATTGTCCATCACAACGTTTATTTAATTTAAATTAAAAAATATATTTTAACAGTAACAAATTTATGGGTTGTATTTAGATTATATTAAGTAATATTAAATTAAGTTTAATAACATCTATTTACTTTTAATTTGTAAATTAATTTTTATTGATAATTAAGTAATATTAAATAAACTATATTGAAAAGGCTAATTATAAGATAATTATCAAATTATATTAATTAATATTAAATTATCTAAAGAACTATTTGGTTCATAATCATAAGATAGAGATACGATTCGTTTCACAAAAATAAAACTAATATGTTAGATTTCTATATCAAGTAAAACAATGCAAAACTGGAATTATAGTGGAAAATTTCATAACTGATTCTATTCTTTTTAACCACATAACTATTTTTTTGCAAGTGCCAATTTAATATTGATATTAATATATTAATTTTATTTCGTGTTTTGCACGGATTATGAATAATTCTCTACAAATATTAATTCGATATTTTTTTGTCTCGGACCCGTGTGTCGCACGGGTTATCAACTATCTATACTAATAAATAAGCCATGTTTAGGTCCTAAATCTTGGTACTCACTTGAAAATTATACATCTATTTTTAAAATTTTATGTAATAAAATTTCAACCAACAAAAATTAACTTCTACTCTCTGTAAATTTTATTTCCCTTCAATTTTTATTTGTTGCTGAACATCCAAGCGTCGGTTTACTTTAAAATAATTGTATTAATAAGTTAACATGTCATATTTATATAAGTAAATAATTAGGTGCATGCATAACTAGAACTCTACCGTGAAATTTTAGAGTTACATTTAACTTTGATTTTTTAATTACATATTTTAACAGCATTTTATATATTATATTTAGATCTGTATTTTGCACGAATTATGAGTTTTAGTGCAAATAATAATGTGATACTATTATTTTTAATTTCAGACCCGTACTTCGAATGGGTTACCAACTAGTGCTTATGTATTCACTAATTACACACGCTATACTTCTTATTCAAAGCTAAGAATGAGGGCTCAAAACAAAGAGATGGAGCTTCGGTTGGCTTTAGGGCTGCTTATGGGTTAGCAAACCCGTCCAAACCCAACCCTTAATTGGGCTGACCAAACCGAACCATCCAAACACATGGGTTAGTTGGGTTAGATTTTCGTTAGGCCGATTATATTGGGTTGGTTCAGATTTTAACTTTTTAAAACCCTAACCCAACCCAACCCGGTCTAATTGTGAGTCCCAACTCATTTTCATATATATTATTGACTCCCAACCTATTTTGATTTCAGACACAGCCTGATACATTTGCTTTTGCCCATAACTGACTATGCACTAGGCAGTAGACAAATGAACTAATAACAATAATATATTTAAATTTAATCATATTTTTGGACTAAACTTTTTAAATTGAATTGAACGCGGGTAATATGAAGCGGACAATGAGTTACACTATAACAAGATTCTTTCACAAACTATTATATTAAACCAATTTGATTGGTAATAGTATTATGCTTATCATATATTTATGCAGAGTAAAAGTAAATTTTGATAGGTGGTGAAATTAAGAATTTATTTTTCTTGAATCAAGACCGTATCTTTAACTTTCCAGTTATTTTTTCGAAGTTGGGTTTGTCTTTAACTTTATATTTGCGGTATAAAATATCTTTATACTTATTTTAATATACCTGTAATAATTTGAACGATCATTTATTTCTTGTATGTAGCATTTTTTTTTTAATTTCTACTATTACTCTTATTCAACCCATTCAACCCAACCCTACCCAACCCAACCCATCACTCATATAATAAGGTTGGGTTATAATTTTTTTTGATATTAATGGGTTGAAAATTTTCAAACCCGAACCAAATGGGTTGGGTCAGTAAATTGTCGAAACCGACCCAACCCAGCCCAGCCCAGCCCAGCCCATGTGCAGCCCTAGTTGACTTCCTCCGCACAAGCACAAGCCCAATTATTTCTTTTTGTAGTCCGCCTATTAACAACCTCTTATCCTCATCTCTTTTTATGTTTCTCTATCTTTTTTAAATTTAATAGTGCTACTATATAAAAAATTCAAGAAATATTTGATTATTTTCGTGCTTTTAATATGAGCTTGAGCCGAACGAGCTCGAGCGGAGTTCGAGTCATACATTACAAAACACGGCTCGAACTCGTTTTGCTTAACGAACACATTTGTGTGTTCGAACTCGAGATCGAGTTTATGAACGAGCCGAGCCAAACGAGTTCTTAACGAGCCGAGTTCGAGCTTATTCACGAACAGTTCGGTTCGTGAGAAGTCCTACTCATATATGTATAATTTACTTGGACATTTCTGAAAATATTTGAATTAAATGCTCCAAATAACAGATTTCATAGAAATAATCCTCTGTCACTAGAGTAAAAACACAACTTCGTTTCAGGTTTTTGAAAGCAAAATTTGTTTGCCGTTACTTTATCAAGTAGTTGAAATACTTTAAAAAAAACTGAAAATACAAAATAATCATGCATTCTCAGAGTTTTTTTTAACTTTCTTCATATCTGAGCATTTGAGCCTAAAAATGGTAGTCTTTTCAACCCATTAGCTTCCGTTGGCCCAGTTATACAGTCATAAGGCCCTTTAGTCTATTAGATTGTTTCAGAACCACATAAACAGCCCACCGGCAACACGCTTGTATATGCTATAGTAATCCAGATTATCAAAGTGCTGCTATTAGGTGATCTCGGCCCATTTAAAACCACTGGGCCAAACATGTTGGCATGGGCTCCCTCTTCAAATTAACCGCTTCTTATTTATTGACCAAATTTTGACTATAATTAAAAAAAATTAAAAAATTTATGTTATTAAAATTATATTTAAATTCCATAAAAATATATTTTTCAGTTCTTAAATTGTAAAATGTCAATAATTTTAAATTTCAGTCAAAATCAGGCTAATACAGTAAAACCTCTGTAAATTAATACTCGATTAATTAATAATCTCTCTAAATTAATAATTTGTCCGATCCCGACTTGGGTCAGTTCAAAAATGATCAATTTCGATAAGATAATAAGATAATCATTTTTTTGAAAACCCTGTATAAAAATATGGTCCCAATAAAACTATAAATTAATAATTACCTTATATTCATAAAATATAGCTATTACATCTTTGTAAAATATGATTCAATTGTAGTTTGCTTTTTCATATAATTTAAATCACATGAAACTCATCCCTAATCTTCCTTATTGCATCCAAAGCTCGGGTGTGGTGCTTTCATGTTGCATCAAAAAGTTATTAAGCATTTTTGATGCCTTGAGTGCTTCTTTACGTGTAACCGGCTCCAACGGTGTTGTATCGTCTTCAAGATCATCTTCAACACTATTTCAAGGATGGTGTTTGCAATCTCTTCTATACTCTGGACCTCGGAACATGATTCATTTTCACCCGGATAATCTAAGAAATTATTAACATCCATTTTATTACGATAACCTAGATCCTTAATCATAATCTCAAGTTCATGAATGTATTCTTCCGGAGTTGTATGTTCATTTAAATATGCTCGAAATTTCATCTATGAAACGAATTTTGCAATGTTGAAAGCACCTTGCTATTGACTCTTATTTTACATTTGTCGTCCACATCGCGACTGCATAATTGATAGCATCCAAAACATTAATCTTTCCTGGACTAGATTGTCCCAACTCATAACCTTCTAATAACCCACGATAACAATCTCATGCGATTAGTGCATCTTGAAAGCTCTTCTAATTCCTGCATCTTGAAAGCTCTTATATTCACATAATGCTTTTCTTGCTTCATCCGTCATTGTTGATTTTGTGACACCTTTTAGATGAGAAGCCATTGTTTTGTTTGTATAATTTTCCCCCAATCTAGTATATACAGTATATATAATATATTTTATGACTACACATACATTGAATACTTTCTATGTAAAATACAATGAATTAAATTAATTCATGTACTTTGAATTTTCCTAATATACATTGAATATTTTCTATGTAAAATACAATGAATTTAACTTATACACTACATGGACTTTGAATCTAATATATTGTACATTACATTTACTTTCTAAATTCATATACATTGAATTAATTGAATTAAGTATAAAATATAAATTGTACAATTCATTTTATTTAAATTTATGTGAATAAAATTTAATCAAAAGTTAATTTTGTTTGCTACCGAAAATTCTCTATAAATTAATAATTATTAATTTATCGATTAATTAATACCTCTCTAAATTAATAGAATTCTCCGGTCCCAACTATATTAATTTATAGAGGTTTTACTGTACTTAAAAGAAGAAGTTAAAAGTGGACATTAACCTAATTTTCATGTACTCATAAGCAAGTGTATAAGATTTTTCTACTCAGGGCACCAACCAATGAGCTGCACATTAACCTGAAGGATTTTTGTTTTGAGGACATACGAGCATGGTTTTGACGACTAATGGCAGGACAAACGTCAGAGGACTCGAATATTATATTTTTCTTTTTCAAATATATTTTATTAATAGTATTTTTGTATTCATATGCGCCCACAAATTAAATTTTAACACTTTTCTTATCAAGTTATATTGTAAATATTTTGATACAAATTTGTGCCCACCAATTAAATTTCAACATTTACCCCTTCACATTATTTTGTAAATATGTTGATACAAATTTTGGGTTAAGTAATATTACGCGTACAGTTCTTGTTTGCTGTTAGTAATCAAGTCTCTAGCTTTTTACATGCGGATGGAAACACTATTTTTTTTACCAATACATAAGACAAACAACAAAAGCTCAGAAAAGTTGATTCAAAATCAAGATGCACTCGACAATGCTGGTATAAGTGCAAACTATCCAACGCTGGCATTTAAAGATGAACATTATTATGTTCAGCATGTTCATTTTCACTCTCATTACTTGGTCGATCACAACGTACACTTGGTCTTCCTATGGATCCCTGCAGATGCTGCAATGCATCTTTCTTTTGGTTTTAAGTTTCTGCATTTGAGGCATGTAGCCATGTAGTTTGTACATAGGATTCACCCACTTTTTACTTCTTATCATTTTTTGTGTTTCTCCTTTTAGGTTATCTCACAGCAGTATTGCATCAATCGAAATTACTAGGCACTTGCAAAGGAGATGTCTCCGAAATCTCCTTGCCAAAGGGATTTTTAAATGTCAACTTAAAACACCGCGTCGACAAAGCATATAAGCATGTTAACGACAATTGTATTAACCAGTGATGAACAGCCTTGCAGTTGCAGCAACCGAGAACAAAGCTCCTTCACCACCTTCAAACTTCACATCTGGTTTCAGCCTAGCTAGCGTGTGCAACCTGACCTACTAAAACCCCAAGTTGGTGCTATATAGTGTGACTTAATCTAACTTAACTTCACTCGAGAAGCTACAATTGAAGTATCTAATTTAACTCTCTGAAGAACATTGAATCATCCGTACAAAATGTTGAATAAATCCAGATGTGGTGCACCTGTCATTGGGGGCAGTGGACATAGCAGGGGCAGTGGACATAATGTAGTGATGATGGAAGTCATCGAATGAATAGTTATGTATTCATAGGCAGCAGCCGTTGTGATAAAACAACACTATATAAGAAGTAATAAGCAGTAACCATATGACTGAGATTAAACTGCCAGCCAAGCTCTCCATAAACAGCGACAACATGAAGAATTCATAGGCAGAGGAGTCTACTGTTTGGCAAAAAAATGAAATAATAGCAGTTATTTTAAAAAGAAGGAATAATAACAATTATGAGGCACATGAGTTCAGGACACAAGATTTTCACTAAATTTACGGTTTCAACTAATGCCTCAGAATACACATCCGACAATCACAAAAAAAGCAGTTGGAAAGATGCAACAAATTATCATTTAGAGAAACGAGTGAGTGATGGAGCTAGTGATACATAGAAGAGATTGAGCTTCATCGTCAAAGCAGACTATAGATAGAGCAATTGCATGCATGGTGATAGAGGAAGGAGCAACTCCTAATATTCAACAGAAATTCATGTCACATTCAATCATCCAATATTACTAGGCTTACTCAGTTTGTCTTGTAATAGCACTAATCTCAAAGCTTCTCTGATCCAAAAATAGAAAAAGAAAATATTGTCTGCATCAGAGAATTATGTTACCAATACAAGCGTGGAGAGAATAAAATCTAGAATTATGAGAATTTGGCTTAGTACACCCATTGATGATAAAGTGATTAACCAATAGTATCATTTAAATCTAGATTTTGTAGGTTCCCTCTCCGTAAACTGTCTTGGACCAACTCAACTGGTTCTGGTAGCTTATTATTTCAATTTACAAAATCCCTCAAGGCTCCTATATATTTGCAGCCAGATGTCTATTCTTCCTATAAAGAGTTAACTATTCTTAAATATTTCAGTAAAACGGAATACATGATCTTGAAGGCTATTAGTAAAATGAAAAGTTATAAGTGTGCACCTGATATCTGCACAAGTGCACATACACTGCTCTGGTGAGTACCTTTGCAGAAATAGGCTTCCTGAACAAGCTGCAGAAGTCTGTGAGCATGCAACAACTACAGGAAGTTGGATATGAACCAGACATTTATGCTTATAAATTGTATTACAGATCATTATTTAAATTCTCATATTTTTCTATTACTAGTAGCTTACTAGCTTGCTTTTAAAAAAAACCCTTTTTTTACCTGATCAAGTCCTTTAAGTCAAGCAGAAGCAGATATAGACTGCCTTGTTTAATGCGTCTTCCAACTATCATGAAAGCTTTTCTTCTGCTGTTGCATCGAGAAATATTCTCTCTCATGCAGCACAATGGATGCAAACAAAACCGATCTTTAGATGATATCATGGATCCATGGTGGAAACAAATGGAGGAGCTAAAATTGAAGTGCTAAACCCTTCCTAATCCATGTTTATTGATAATTTGATGATCAGAGTTGTGACTCAAACCATATCTACTACGTACCCTCAAGCATTTTTATACCACGCTTAACATAATGATTCCATCTTATGGTAAATGAAGTGAAAAGTCGTGAAATTATCAACCAAACAGATTC
Organism: Apium graveolens; assembly: GCF_009905375.1. Taxonomy (NCBI): domain Eukaryota; kingdom Viridiplantae; phylum Streptophyta; class Magnoliopsida; order Apiales; family Apiaceae; genus Apium; species Apium graveolens. The sequence continues at coordinate 2,105 of NW_027417841.1, read as the reverse complement.
TAACTGATATCTAACTGTAACTGACTTTAACTCTGTAATTTCGTCCTTGGCTATTTTGTGCAGCTATGCAAACAATTTTCAACTTCTGAATTGCAGGTTAGTAGACTAAGATAACAAAGAAATGCTGTTTTAGTCTTTCGTTCTCTAAATCAATATGGTTACATCATAGGAACTAATGTTAGATACTACATCCATATAAGTGAAATTAAACTAAAACAAGACAACACATGACTTACTCCAACATTTCCGTTTTCCATACTTTTTATAAAATGCACATTACTTCCCTAATGTTTGAAAAACTTCGAACTTTATCTTGATTTATCCTTCAAGCAGAGTTATTGGTCAAGAAAAAGCTCTAGTTGAGCCTCGAACTTCAAACACATATCAAGAAACTCAAAGCTCATGATGATAAGTTGTTACATGTAACAGAGTTCAATCACAATCTTTAAGTCAATATCTAAATTATATGCGATAACACTTCTACATTTATTTCCCAAGGAATTAGAGTACACAACAGATAAATAAAGACAGCTATCTATCGATATTCAACACATATAATAAACACGGTAGTCATTGTAATTAAACAGGCCAATAGAAGTAACAGACAACATCATAAGCGTGCACATTCTCAATGTAACAGTGTACTTGTTTCACTTAAACACTTGCCAATTACTTAAGTTAACAAACAAAAGGGGAGGGTACATAAACAATGACAAGAACGCCAATTTTATTCATCGCCTCAGGAGAACTCCCTAATGTTCCAAACACGATCTAGAACTGTGCTTCCTCCCATCTAGTGCATACCTGCAATACAATCCATGTTGTCAGGAAACAAGTTCAGATTATGGTATTATTTCCAATTGATAAAGATATCAAACTCAAACAATTTCATACTTTTATAAGAATTAATTACGTTGAATAATGTATTTCTGAACAGGTGATTACTAAATGAGCTACTCATGTTTTCTCGAATAATGATAAACTATTACTGTTTCACAACCTACAGATGTTAACACTACTTCAACAGATATAGGCTCTACCTTGTTAGCCTATTCATCCATATTTCAATCCTCCAAGACCCCTTGCTGCAGATTCAGTTTGAATTCCCTTGAAAGGATATCATCCCTGCAACGATGAGGTCAACACTTGGTTACTATATTAGAAAGGATTATTAGTTCCAGAACAAGTTATCCATCGACCCAATCAAGCAAATTATATCTCAAGTAAGCAAAACGACAATGAGAAAATAGCATAATGTGATTAGTAAGTTCTAGATACTGATTACACCCTTTACAAAAATAGATACAGCATACACGTCAATGTTATATGATACTGGTTCATCAAGGGACTATTTAACCATATTTTATAATATGCAACTTTCAGCACATGAAATCTCAAAAACACCAAACTGTGAACCAGGCAAATTCAAAAAAGGTAATATTAGATTCTCTTCTTGCTTAAAGTACAGAGCAAGCCGTCATTACATTCAAAATTGGGATGTAGGAAGCAAGTCAAACTAGGATGTGAACTTTGTGCCATTACATCAGAGACAATAATATGTCTTGATAGTTCACCACACAATTATGACAGGACAAAAAGATTAGGGAACGTAAAAGATATTGTCTCATGCTCCTTGACAAGACAATTATGAGGTAACATATCCTAGAAAAGATGAAAAACTACACAAGCATCAGTTTACAAGAAAAAATAAGTAAGAACTCCCATATATGCAATGTTGGTGAAATGGAACCTAAAATGAGCTAGAAAAAAAGACTAAACCATAATAGTGAACCTATGTGAAACTCAAAAACATGGTACAATACATATTTATACATGATTGCGTTTGTTATAAGTCGTATCAACTATCAAGTATAGATTTCACATTACATATGCAATCGAAATTGATGTCCTAGCCAATGTCATTTATTGATAACTAAAACCAAAAGGAAAAAAAAAGAGACAATGAATTCCAGAGAAATACACCTACAAGCACACAAGAGACAAACATAAGTTACCTTCTCCTGTGTTGCACGTTATGAGGCTTTTCTTGTGATGGCTTTTGCGGCGTATTGTGCTTATTGAGAGGTATGAGACTCTGAGTGAAC